>NW_026463900.1:0-71780 GCF_021730395.1 Mercenaria mercenaria
TTATGAAAATTGGTCAGAATTTTTTTTTTTGAGATACTAGTACAGTGCTAAAAAAACTAGGTCACTTTGTAAAAATAATAAAAATAACCCCTCATACTCAGTTCAAACTGGGTCATGTGGGGATAGGTGAGCGATTCGGGACATATGGTCCTCTTGTTTAATTTTTTTAAACATGGTGTTTGAATTTTTTTTTTAATCTTAATTTGTTTAAAAAGAATTTCTCATGAATTTTTGAAGGGTGTGACACACTTAAAAAAGTTTGTAGAGATGGTGCAGAGTAGTGAAATCAAACCTGTGATTTTTTAAATTGCTATAGTTAAAAAGAAAAATGTAAATAATTTATTAAAAAAACACTTGAAAAAAAATTTTTAAAATTATTTTTCCCAAAATTTGGGGTCTTATTAAGCTTTCTTAGATCTTTTCCTGTTTTGGGTTAAAAAAAATTAAACATTACAGCCACTTTGGCAGGTTTTTCAGCTAAACACTAGAATTTTACTCTTTTAATATTTCCTTAAGGTGTATTACCCAATGATCTTGTTTTCAGTATATCAGTTCAAAAAAAACGTTTGTAATTGTGCAGTTGGATGCCAGTAAATTGGATAGGTGGTGGTGGCGATGATTCTCGTCCAAGTTCCCAACTAAGGTTTTTGTGAAGAAAAGTCTTAAGAAAAGGGGAGAATAAGTGCATTAAAGTCCCCTTCACCCCGGGACAAGGTAAAAAGCTATTATCTTTAAAAGCACAAAATTTCGGGTACTAAAGGTGGCAAAAACCCCGGTTATTCCACTTAAAAAAACGATAGTTGCTGTTCTAGACCCTTAAAGTCCCAGTACCTGTAGTAAGGGAAGCTTAGATTCCCCAAAACAAAAATTTTCAGTGACGAGGAACAGGTTTTTAAAACGGAAGTGTCAGTTAAAAAAAAAGTCTGCGCTGAAAATGCAATTTTTGAATGAACAAACTCTGTTAAAAACTGGGAATACCCCGGAAAAGGGAAATTTAAAGCCAGCAGGGGTTGGAGACACTATCCTATAGGAAAAGAGTAAAATTTTGATTTTCCGTCCCCATTTTCAGGGGTGGGGTTCCCCTTCTTCCGGAAATCAAAAAATCCGTGTTAGTTTAGAAAAAAGGGTTTATATACGTGAAACCTTTCCCAAAGGGGGCATTGCATTTAGTCCAGAATTTGAAAATCCTTCAGAAAAAAAACATGGCCCCCAAAGTGGGGTGCTAAAAACTCAGAAAAAACCCAGAGGAAAAGTATAGAAGAGGAAAAGCAGAAACCTGTTAGAAGAAATTTGAATTTTTTCATTGGTTGCAATGCAGATAATGTTTGCCAAATTTTATCTAGTTTAAATCCAACCAAAACTTGGACTATACCCCGGGTTAGTGTTGTTTCAAGTCCTGCGAATCGTACAGTTGTTCGCTTTCGAACAACCAACAACCATCTTGCAATTTCCCTTTGTCACATTTCAGGGTCAAAGTAGCAGAAATTAGGCAGCCAATGCGTTCCTGTAGAAATGTCCAAAAATGAAAATTGTACGGCGGCAGCAAGTGGCCCAGTTACAGCATTTTCAGTTTAAAAACCCCAATAGCTCGGGCCCCAGTCCAGGGGTTTACACTTATCATTCCTAGTAACCAGTCAATTATCACGTCACAAATTTCAACTTACCCCACAAACCTCGTTCAGGGAACCAAAGGAGTCATCCTTTTTTGCCTTGTTGCAAAAAAAGTACGCCTCCCCAAATCCTGGGTCCAGTAGTTCCCCCACAAATTTTCCCAGTTCCCTTTAACCTTGTTAGTAAAGCCCAGGAGGGTTCATTCCAATTTCCTTTAAAGTGTACCCAAATTTACTTTCCTCAACCCAACTGTTGTACCTTCTATTGGATCAGTTGCTGTTGCAGCTCATAAATTTCAAGGATTTTAATGTAATCATTTCTGAATATTCATCTTTTGTGCTTTATTTTTAAGTATTCATTAGAGAGATTTAGTTTTGTTTTAAGTGTTTTAACTCAAAGAATGTTATTTTTAATAAAATGTTTCTAGTCAAAAAATTGTAGAGATTAGAACTTGACCCTTTTAAAAATTTTCTGTATACTTGTGTGGATTTTATGGGATTTGTGTTTTTTGGTTACTGTAAAGGGTTTTAAAAATGTAGTATTAGATATAAAATTTTTGTGTGGGCCCTTATTTAAGGTAATTTTTGGAATGTGAAACTTTTTTCATCAGTCAGTCCATGTACTGCCCCCCCTTTTAGATACTTGGCATATAGAAAATGAAACTTTAAGGTGTGTTTTTTACACGTTTTTTTTACTTTTTTTAAAAAAAAAGTTGCCATTGGGTGCCTTTAAAAATAGATACTTTTATAAGTAGAATTTACTTTATTTTTCCCAGCCTTCTTTTGCATTGTTAAATTTTTTGTACTTTTAAGCTGTTCATATAAATCGTTCTTCATTTTTTTTAAGGGGCCTTTTACGAAAGTTTCATTGAACTCGTTTTTTTTTTCGGTAAAAATTAATTTACATCATGTTTTTATTCATTTTCCCCAAAAACCCCAAAGGTTTTTTTCCCCGTTTACGGGTGCAGGCCCTTTCCTATTTTGGTAAAAAAGGGACCTGGGTTTTTACTGGGTTTAGTCAATTTTTTAGTTGGGTGTATGTCACAGATAATCATTTTATGAAAAAAAAGCACTTGTGTTGTGCTCCTGTAATGTGCTTGCTTAATGCAACCTTGTGGTTCTGAGTGAATGTTTCTGTAATTGTGCTGACAGGACGCGAATGTGTGCTTTATTTTCTTGTATCAAAAATATTTTTTTATTTCTGTTGTGTCTTTTAAAAAAACTTGTTTGTATTGTATGATAACAAAAGAACTTGGTAAAGTGATGAATTTACATCATACAAAAAATGAAATTGAAAGTATGTATAGGTTAAAAAAATGGAGAGCGGTGCCTTTGGGGGATAATGGCCCCCAAGGGCTATTATCTTCCGGGCCCATTTTTACTAAAAGGACCGTTCTCCATGTTTTTTCCCTGTTTTTTTAAAATTGTTTACCAAAAATTTAGAAAAAAATTTTTTTTAAAGAATCTAATAACTTTCAGCTTTTCAGTTTCAATTTTTGTATAAGGGCAATTTCTGTAAAAAAAACCAAAATGCTTAAACGTGCTTTAGCAAAATTTTGGGGTTTGAAAAAAGTTTTTTACGAAGAAAACACGCGTTTAAAGATTGATAAAATAAATCTGAATTTTTTCACTGTTTTTTCCTGAAGTCATGAGTTTTTCTGTTTCGAACCCCATTTTCCCGTGCAAACGTGGCCATTTCAATAATGGCCCGGGGGCCAATTATGATAAAGTGAAATGCTGACGAAAAATGAAAACGGATCATTTTCAGCACAAAATTGTTACTTTTTATAGGCCCCGTGAAATTAATGTTCTTGTATAGATTTTTTGTTTCATTAAACTGATTAAAGTTGATTTTAAAATGAGCGAGTTTTATTTTTTTTATCAATGTTTGTGCTTTTGGGCAGTTTAAAATATGGGAAAAGTTGTATTTTTGTAACGAAAGAAAATGAGAAACCCTGAATTGCTTTTAAAAATGGTAAGCTATGACTGAAAATGCTATAAAATATTAATGAAATATGTACAAATTTATTTATGTTTTTTAAACCCTTAAAGGACCTGTATAAGGGTGTTCCAGTGTGACATAATCTCATTGTTTGCCACTTATTTATTTTGTGTATTCCCGGGCAGCATAATTTTGGTTTTATTGTTGTTATTATTTTTTATTATAGATCCCTTTCGTAGAATTAATTGAGGGGTTTTAAATTTGCTTAGGGTTTGTAAATTTTTAAAATATTTAAAAATTTGTATAGGGTCTTATGTAACAAAATCATTTGTAATTGTGTGGATGTGTGTGTGCATAGTTTTTTTACGAAATGCCCCGCCAGACTGCATACATGGTAGCTTCAGACTTCAAGCCATTCAGTACCAAAATTGGGATCTCCTGGGGCCACAGTTATCAAAAAATAAGCATGCAAAGAAGTGTTCCATTCAGTGGTTTTTTTTCATTTTTGAGGAATTTGGGAAAGATGAAAATCAGAAATTTTTTATTGTTAGTGTAAAAAATTTTCATTTATGGAAATTTTTTATTGACAATTATACAGGCTGTATGGATGAGGAATCGTCCAAATCTCTGCATATTGAAATTTCCCAAAAGATTTTTGATGTATAGGGGAAAATTACTACTGACCAAAGAGCTCCAAGCCAGATTTTTTTAGACCATTTGTAATTCGTATCCCAGAATAATTGTCAAAATTTTGTAAAAACTTTTTTTTTATTCTTGTAATGGTTTTTTCTTCCTCAGTTTTTTGGGTTTTGGGAGGGGTGGGGCCCTTTGGTTTAGGTGGATTCCCTTTTTATTGCCCTGTTTTAGAAAATACAATCGTGGTGGGTTACCTGTTTTGAAAAGTTTGGAGTGTTGGTGCATCGTGTGTTTGTCTTTCTTTGTATGTGTTTGTAAATTGTCTTTTTTGTTTAAATTTTTTTAAATATGAGCGTGTTAAGTTATTTTGATTATGAGTCTTTCTTTATCCTGTATTTTTTTTTTTTTTGATGTCTTTAAAATTGATTTTTTTATTGTGGAAAGGGTATTAGAAGTACTTTTTGGTAAAACAAGGAATACTTTGTTAAAAAAGAGGCTTTACTTTAACTTTACTTTAATTTTGTTTTTGGGAATTTTCCCTACAGTTGACGTACTGAGTAGTTCGTTGTTGAAAACGTTTTCCCACCGTAGGCCTCAAAAGTTATTTGTTTGTTATCATCCAAATCTTTATTTAAAGTGGAGTGGTGGGGGGGTGTTAATGGACAAGCTGTACTTCAAAAAAAAACATTTGGGCAGTGGTTTAAAAAATTTGGTCAGTTTAACAAACGTTACTAAAAACAAAAAAGATACTAAAAGAAAATTTTTTTTTTCCCAAATGTGTATTTAAAAAAAAAAAAGAAGAAAAAAAAAATTAGGAAAGCATAAAAATTTGGGAAAAAGGAGTTGGTATCTAGCAATTGTTTTCATAGTAAGTTGTGCACTTTTTTGTGAGGTGGAAGACTAGGGGCATGTTTGCTTTTTGTGTTCAGTGAAATTTTTTAAAACGAAGTGTAAGGTTTTTTTGTAGTTGTAGGCTAATGTCTTTGCTAAATTGTTTTTTTTCAGTCAACACTTCCGGCCCTTGTTTAAAGGGGCTTTCCCCATATTTGTATGATAGTATGTTATTTGCTAAAAAACACATGTCAAAGGGTTTGAGGTTTGCACAGTTTTTTATCTTTCACCTTTTACTTAATGCAACAAGTATTTTTAAATATTTTATATAGCATTGATCAAAATGTAACAATTTACAGGGAAAAAAAAAACTTAACAGTTATTTACTCCAGTTTCATTATAATTTATTTTTAAAATTGTCGGGAAATGAAGTGAGCAAACCCAAGTCAGCCTGGGTTATAAAAATGTCTCAAAATAAACCAATCGTAAGCGTTTTTTGATTTTTGGTTCAATTCTCAGTGATTCCCTCATTGTTTAGTTGTTATGATAACTGTTAAAAAATTTAAAAGTAGTTTTCCCCCATCTAGATTGAAAATTAAAAAGAGGCGATGTTCCCCTTTTTATTTTTAAACCCCCAAAGTTTTTAAAAACATTGTTTTTACAGGAATTTTTTTTGGTTTTCCGAGAGTTTTTCATCATTTTTTCAGCTAGGTTATTTAATTGTATGAGCTTTTCCCAAATGTTTATATTTTATTCTGTGGTGTCGATTTGTGTTCCCCTTTTTTCACAATAAAAATATGCTTTCTAGTGAAAAAAGGGAAAATAAATCCTTTTGTCTAGAAAAATTTTCTTTTCAATGCTGTTTGTTATCCATATTTGAATGTAGCATATTGTATTTAAAATAATAATATATGGTAGAGTTTAATTTTTTCCCCAAAATTTGCAACTGAGGTTCGTATCAAAAAACCTCTTGACGTTTTCCCATTTTAAAAGGCATCATATACATGTCACATAGCACAAACTTTTAATGAAATTAATAAAAATTGTGAAAAAAAACATTGCAAATGCTACCAAAATGCTGTAGGGCTTACTTGCATCTTGATGAAATTTTAAATGTTGTTACTAGGTAACATTTTACAGTTTAAAATTTTGAGTTTTGTCTAGTTCAAAAAAGTTGAGAAAATGTGAAAGAAAAATTTGAGTAATGTTCCCAACAGGGTTTTTGGTTTGTTATTGTTTAGGCAAACAATGCTCTTGTTATTTTTTGCCCCAATATTTTTGGGGTGTATTATGAGTGCATGAAGTTTTTGTCGAACAGCTACATTTTTATGAGTTTTTTTTGTTTTCTTTTCTTCTTCTTTTTTTAGTGTCTTAGGTATTTTTTGGTCTGTCGAAATTTTTAATTATTTAAAAAACCTTTTTTTTTTTTTTTGTTAAATTAATCTTTGCTCCGTTTGTAAAATTAAGTTTGGGTCCAGTCTCATAATGTATCAAAGCCCTTTGGTCTTTTTTGACTGTACTCGGAGCCAAGGAGTTAAATGCAGTAGTTTTAGGACTGACACCAAAATCAATTTAAACCCGGCAAGGGCAGGGTTTAGGGTTTTGTTTTTGATTTAAGCAACAATCTTTTGGAGTTAGACCTGAGGAAAATGTTAAAAAAATAATCCAGTGTAAATTTCCCGGTACCTTTAAAGGTGATTCCTCCAGTTTAGGCGTTTCTTTTTGAATGTAGAAAATGATTAAAATTTTTTATGAAAACTAAAAGCGAGAATTAGGGTTGCAGCGAATAGTAAAAAAGGAAAACAATTTGCGACGTTGTCGCAGAAAATGTGTATCTGTGCTGTTAGGTAACAACAGTATTTGGCGAGGTCAAGTGACGTGGTCACAATGACGAGACTAAAAAGGGCTTTGTCGTTTCTAAAGTCATCAGTTTGCGTCTTCAACTTCATGGGGTGTTGTTTGGTTTGTAGTTGACCCCCTTTTTTTGGGGGGTTTTAAGACGAAAAAGGGTGTCCCACCCCAAAAATAAGAAAGCCTTGGCCTATGTAGTCAAAATTTATATCGCCGTAGTGTGTAGAAAAGGAGGTTAGAATAACTCAAAATACAGTAAGGGGTTACTGCTGCATGCAAGCCTTATGCAAAAATTGATGATAACTATTCTATTGCCTTCAGTGAGTGTATCTTTTTGGAGTATATGGGAAAAATTTTGTTTATTTAGGGGTTCAAAAAAAAAGTAAGGTTTACATACTTTTAAAAATAAACAAAAATAACAATCAACAAATTTTTGAAGTAAGGTCCCGCAAAAAATCTCGTTACATTAAATGTTTTTGGTGATTGGATCTTTGGGTTTTGACATTTATAGACATTTGGTATTTGAACTGAAGGATGCCAAAAGGGGGGGCCAAAATTTTGGGGGGGGAAAATTTTACTGATTTTTTTTTGTTTTTTTGAAAAATAAATTTTTTTTTTTAAAAAAATTTTTTTTTTTGAAAAAAAAACGCTTATTTCCTATTTTAAAATTGTGAGTTTTTCCCCCCCTTTGGGTTTTAAGCTTTTTGAGAAACCCAAAATTTTTACTTTATAATTTTAAAAAATATTTCCCCAAAAAGTCTTTTTGTACCTTTTTTGGTCATGGTCTTTTAGATTTTTGGGTTTTGACTCAGAGTTTTGCTTTAAAAAAAATTTGTATCTGTAAACAGTGAACTTTTTGTTGAATACACTTTGTTAAACTGAAATGAAAAAAAACTGGTCCTGTGTGTGTTTTGTTTTTGTTTTAAGGGTTGGTTTTTTCTTAAATGCCCCTGGGTTGATTTTGTTTTTTTTTTTAGTAATATTTCCAACCTTCGACCAGTGCTTGTGCTTTTAAAGAAATTGGTTTTTGGGTTTTAATGTGCAATTGTTTAACGATTTTATTCAGGGTTTAAAAAAAAAGCAAATAAAAGTAATTTTTTTTTCATATTACTTTATTGTGTTTCTTTGTGTCCCCTTATAACCACTCTGAAAATAAGTTTAAAATTCAACAGAATTTTTGGTCATTTGTTCAGTATAGAGCCCAATTTTTATTAATTTCCCCTTTTCTGCCCCGTTGTTTAAAACTGTGTGGCGTCGTTAAAAAATTTTGTCTTCCCGTAAAAAAGTTATGATTTAAAATAAATCAATGTCGGCTTAATGACATCTTTTAAAATTTTTAACATTTGGTTGCCTGGACTTTCGTTTCTGCTTTTTTTTTCTCCCCAACTTTATGTGCGTTCGGACCAATAATTTTTTTAAAACTGGACAAGGTGAGCTATTGTGATCTCCCTTTTTCTGTCACAATTTTCTTTTAATGCTTTAGATACTCTTTGTTTTGCATTTTTTATGAAAAATTGCACAAAGTACATGGCCACAAAACAATAATGGGATTTGAAAAAAAAAAATATTGAGTTAAATATTATGAAAACTTAAAAGTCGTTAAAAGTAAAATAAAACTCCATCCCAATGTTTCCCCCCAAGGGTAATATTTGAATCAATTTTTTTAACCCAAGCAAATTTTGAATCAAAATTTAAAGGAGTTAGTTTAACAGCCCGGTTAAAGTTTCGAACAATGGGTCCAGGCCCGTTTCGAAACTGGGTTGAGTAAAGGCAATTAACTTTTTGTTTAAAATTGCGTTTAGAATACTTGAAAAAAAAAATATAAGGATTAAGAATTTAAAAACTAAATGTTTTACAGGAAAATAAAAACTATAGTGGTTCAACAAAGGGTGTTCTTGAATTTTAAATTTTAAAAGGCGGTTGTTTAAAAGTCGTTAAAGTTTCAAACAAATGGGCCCTGTTTAGTAAAAAGAAAATGGCAGCATTTTTATCCTTTTCTTTTTTTTAAGATTAAAATTATTAAAGGTTTTCTGTTATTTTTCCAAATTAAAGTCTTAAATCAGGCTGAAAAATAATCATGGATAATCCCCGAAAACAGGTGTGTGACTATACATATTTAAATTTTAAAATTTTTTAAAATCAGATAATTCGAAAAATGTTTTTTCGCTGTAAGAGTTTCTTTTCCGTAATCTTCTTGTAGAGAAAAATATTTTCAAAAAAAATGTTGAAAATTGTGTTTTTTCATGCGCTTCCATTTTAACCCCAACATATCTTTTTCTTCTGAATTTTTCTAAGTAAAGTGAAAATTGTAGAAATTTTTTTAATCTAATGTTGGAACTCCTTAATTCGTCAAACTGTTAAATTTATTTTTTTAACAATTGAGTTTTTCAAATTTACCCAAAGCGTTATATGGGTGGTGTCCTAACCGGCACTTTTGTAAATTTTTTTTCCCAAAAACTTGGAAATAAATAAAAACTAATGGTTGAAATTTCTGTGAAAAAGTAGGTTCTCCTCCCAACTAAAAAAGTAATTTGTTACTTCTAAAAATTTGGTCAAGTATTTTTCGAGGCCCGAATGGGACCCCGAATCCCCTTTTTTAAGGGCTAACACTACCATGTTTCGGATATATTGGCAGCGACTTGTCATTTATTTTTTTCAAAACTACGTTCAAAATTTTTAATTAAATTTATTTTCAAACCCGGGAAAAATAGTGTCAGTGTCGGTCATTTGAAAATTTTACGAAGACCTCTCTTTAAAGATGAAATTTATAATTTCCCCTTGATCTTTTAAATTGGATTTTTTTTTTTGAAAATGTGTTTTAGGCGTTTTTTAAAATCTGACTAAATTACAAAGTTGTATATCCCCGGTTTAAGGTTTAAAACGTTCGTCTGCCGACCCCAAATTTCAGGGGGCCCTTTAGATTTATGGGGGACCTCTGGAAATACAGCCCATGCCATCACTCACTTCCCATTCCCCCCAATGTAAAACATGCTTCGTGAGGCAAACGAAATGAAGTGTAGATTTTTGTAAAATATTAAATTTAACCCTTGTAAATTCGCTGTTGTTGAAAACAAGCGTCCATTTGATCATAAAAATTGAGAAGGTTATTAAGATGACTTGGTTAAAAAGTGAAAACTGGCCAGATTATGATGGGGGGGGGAATGGGCTAGTTTGATTAGAATTTGATTGAAAATGAAAATTAATTGCAATTCTGTTGAAAAAGAGGATAAAACCCAAAAAAAAACACATTTTCCCTGTTTTTAGGTATTTTTTTTTAAAAACTGCATACTTTAGGCTACTGATTCTTTTTTTGGCCCTCAGAGGGGAAAAAGTGAAAATATTTAAAAGTTTAAATGTGTATTTGCTGAGATGAGTAGAAAAAGTAAAAACAGGCTGAATTTTGGGTAAATGCTTCAAAATTATGTCGCAACAGCTATTTTTGAAAAAATCTAAGCTTTGTTTAAGGTACTGAAAATGCCGTTTTTAAAAATTTGGAAAAAAGTTGTATCAAGCTAAAAACCCTTTTATTTCTTCATGCATTTGGGTTTCTTGTTTCATTTCAAATGAAAAAGGCCATTTAGAGAAAAAGTTTTTCTTTTAGGCATAAGACACAAATAGAAAAAAAGGCGCGAAAAAAAATGGGATCGCATAATGGGGGACACAAATAGTCCTCAGTTTTTTTTTTTGGTTTTGAGCTATTTTCCTTTTTTTCTTTGCAATTTTTTGGCTAAATTTTACATGACGATTATGCTTGGGCTGTAGGGAGCATTTTTCTAAGAAATTAAATGGGCAAATTTTTTTCATGGAAACTTAGATCATCACACGTATAATTTGGGGGGCTCATTTTTTAGCGATATTGAGTTTTTTGGGTTTTTCTGAATTATTTTTCTTGCATCAAACATGCCCCCCCTTTTCTTTTTTTTTTGTTTACACGCAATATTTTTCAAGGGAAAAAAGTAAGTTACAAATTTAAAAAATTTGGGCCGATGTGTGTGCGGTCTTGGAAATGGCCCGTTTTTTTTTAGAATTAAAAAAAAAAAACAAGTATTTAGTGTGTTATAACCTTAAAGGGCCGAAATAAAACTTTTTTTAGGGGTGTTTGGATTTTTGGTCGCTAGCCGGTTGGCCCTTAGTTAGTCAAAACTGCCTTATTTTTCATTGTTCACACCCAAAGGGTTTTGACGAAGTCCTCTGTTAACACACGAGGAAGATGTATCTTGATTAAATTTTTGATGTTTGTATTGATGTTTCGGAATGTTAGGTAACTAGTATGTGCTTTCCCCAAAATTTTTTGAAAGTGGACACAAATTTTGCATTTTAATGTGTTTTTTCTTTCACATCATTTTTGTCAGTGGCTAGTTATGTCTCCCCTTCGAGAAGGGGGTTATTGTTTTTCAGATGTCGGTCGGTTGTTGCCTAGCAAACCGTTTCCTTTTTAAAATCGAACATTGGGCCCGGATCATGAAAGTTGATAGGGAAGTTGGCCATGACCAGGAGCCCCCCTATTGGGTTTTTAGGGGGTAGGGTTTAAAATCAAAGGGCCGTGACCGTAATGTTAACAGTTTCCGGCGTAAAATTTAGAAAAAGGGGGCCTAGATCATGAAAGTTTATAGGGGTGGTGGTCATGCCGAGATGCCCCATGATTGATTTTTTGATCAAGGTGTGGTCACGTGACCTGGAACAGTTAACTGTTTCTGCTGGTAACTTGAGAAACACGGTGCCTAAGGATTATGAAAATTGATAGGGGGGTTGGTGATGAATGTATTGAATTTGGGCGTGGTCAAAAGGCACAATGCCAGGAACAATTTTAAGGGGGGTGGCTCGATTACGGTTTCCGAATCCTGCCTCCGGGTTTAGGAACGGAGTTCCCTATTCTAGAAAAAACCCCATAGGGTAGGGTAGGATTCGGAAAAATATTTTAAAAAAGGGATAAAATTATTTAGGCACGCATAAATGAGCTGTAACTTACTTATTTCACTTAAATTTTTTATGCTGCCTTTTATTTGTTTTTTTCCGCCTTTTTGGGGTAGTTAATCTTAAAGGGGCGCGCGGAAATATATTTGTAATTTTAAAAAAAATTTCAAAAGTTATAGTCTAAAAAAAATCTATACTTTTGAATTTTTTTTGATTTTTAACCCTGGTATGTTATTAAAGACCATTTGTGTTGGCTTGATGAAAAAAAAAGGGTTTTTACGAAACAACGTTTAATTCTATATTTCCGTCACCGCCATTAAAATTTTTCTTTAAACCCAAAATGGCCGATCGATAGCACGAAAAATTTAAATGAAATTAAGTGAAAAGAGTACGTTTACAATGTCATTTTTGCATGTCCAAAAATTAAATTTTAGCCTCTTTAAAACTTCGTAAACCCAGCCTATTTTTTGTGTTTTTGGAATACGGAACTTCCGTAACCCAGAAAACCGAAAAGGGTGGTTTTCGGTACCCTAATTGTGCCCTGCCAACAATTAAACCTTTCCGGACGATAACTTGGAAAAACTTGGGCTAAAGGGTCACAAAACTTCATGGGGGTTGATTATGACCAGCGTGACCCCCTTAAGAGATCTAAGGCAGGTCACGTGACCCGGAAGGTTAAACTGTTTCTGTGAAATGGCCCCAAAATGGGATGACGAAAGCGAAAATCTAGTAGATTTCGCGAAATCTAATCAATTGCGAAATCTAGACATAAAAAAGTAAAGTAATGAAATTTTTTTTAAAAATCCCTTTTAAGCTTTTGTTAAAATGTAAATTAGTTTGATGCCAATTTTCAAGAAAAAAATATTTATTTTTAGGGTGGTTTTGAAGCGAAAAAAGTATCGGGTCTAGATTTTGCCCCATTCTTTGTGCGCGGAAAAAATTTAAGTGTCAAAGGGAAATCAGATTAAAATCTAAAGTGTGAATTTTCTTTTTAAATCTTTTTAGGTTTTTTTTAAGAATTATTTATAAGTTTGAATGTCAATTTTCAAAGAAAAAATTTTATATTTGGTGGTTTTGAAACGAAAAACGTATCGGGGGTGATTTCGCCCGGTTTATTGGCAGAAAATTTTAAGGGGGAGGCAAAATTAGAATAAAATTTAAATAAGAATTTTTAAAAATCGGTTAAAACTTTTATTAAGTTAAATTTTGTGTGTATGCAATTTCAAGAAAATTTTTATTTTTTTAAATGTTTTTTAAACGAAAAAACGAATGGGTCTAGATTTCGTCCCATTCTCATGCGCGGGGAAACTCAAGTGTCGGGCAAAAAAAAAGATATAAAATCTAAAGTG
This sequence comes from Mercenaria mercenaria, assembly GCF_021730395.1. Lineage (NCBI taxonomy): Eukaryota > Metazoa > Mollusca > Bivalvia > Venerida > Veneridae > Mercenaria > Mercenaria mercenaria. The sequence goes on from NW_026463900.1 coordinate 13,134, forward strand.
ATGAATTTTCTTCCTAAATCTTTTTAGGTTTTTATTAAGAATATATTTATAAGTTTGCATGTCATTTTTCAAGAAAAAATATTTATATATAAGGTGGTTTTGAAACGAAAAACGTATACGGGTGATGATTTCGCCAGAGTTTATATGCGCAGAAATTTCAAGTGGCAGGCAAAATCAAGACATAAAATTGAAAGTAATGGATATTTTTTGAAAATCATTTAAAGGTTTTATTCAGAATAAATTTCTACGTGTGCATGTCTATTTTCAGGAAAAAATATTTATATTTAGTATGATTAATAACATATAATGATGTTGATTTCGCCCGATTTTATATGCGCTGAAATCTCAACTGAGAGGCAAAATCAAATCTTTAAATTTTAAGGAATGAGAGTTTTTAAAAAAAATCCTTGTGAGCTTTAATTAGGAATATATTTCAACGTGTCCATTTTAAGTTTCAAGAAATAATAATAATTAGTGTGGCTTTGAAAAGAAAGCCTATAAATTTGCCTGATTCTATATGCGCAAACTCTCAAGTGTCAGACAAGAATCGAGACTTGTATTCTTAGATAATGAATATTTTAAACCTCCTTTTGAGCTTTTATTCGGAATGTATTTCTACCTGTCCAAGTCAAATTTAAAGAAAAAATACTAATATTTAGCATGGTTTTGAAAAGAAAATCCTATAAGAGTGTTCCTTTCATCCTATTCTGCGCGGAAGCAAAATCAAATCGTTAATTATAAGTTTGTATTATTTATTATATAATTCCACATTTATATGTCGAAAAATAGTATTGTTTTGTATAACGTATACGGGTGTATCTTGATGAATTATTCCAATATTAAATCTAAATTGGGTTTTAAAGTTGCTACTTATTTTCATAATAATCTGGTAATTTAATCAAATAAGGAAGGTGTGATAATAACTGGACCGTGTTGCAGTGGGACAGTGTTACATGCAATGCACGCGGTGGCAATATACAACACAATACACAAAGCTTTTATCAGGAATATAAATATACGTTAGCATGTCAATTTTCAAGAAAAAATATTTATATTTCTGGTGGTTTTGAAGCGAAAAACACAATTATACGGGCCTAGATTTCGCCCGATTCTATATGAGCGGAAATCTCAAGTGACAGGTCATAAAATTTAAAGTGATGGATATTTTTTGAAAATCCTTCTAAGCTTTTATCAAGAATATATTTCTATGTGCGCATGTCAATTTTCAGGAAAAAGTATTTATATTTAGTATGATTAATAAACGAAAAACTTATACGGATGTTGATTTCGCCAGAATTTATATGCGCTAAAATCTCAACTGAGAGGCAAAATCAACTCTTTTAAGTTTTAAGGAATGAAATTTCAGTCGTGTAATTTAAATATTATTAAAAATATCGCAGTTATAGTCGTGACCGATTTTAAAAGTCTATGAATGTATAATCAGTACACTAATATTTAAACATCACTTGGATTTGAAATTAAGATTTCAACATGACGAAAATAACCCCAGATGTATCTAAATAATGCGATTGTGTTTTACGCTCGTTCCAACAATTTTCACGGAACTGCAATCCGTTGATATACAGAGACTATAATTTTCTACAAAAATTGACAAAAAATTGATTTCTGTAAGTTAAATATTTCTAATCTTACCTCACAGAAGATACAACGGTCGTCACACTGGTCGGCACATACAGTTGATTAGTTAATCAAATTAAATTTAATCCAATTAGTTAAGCGGGGGTAAACGATAATTTAATTAAAGGTGGTTTTCTCACACGTTTAAAGAGATGCGAAATGCAGCAGGTAATCATTCGGTCAAAATAGGAATAGGACGAAATCAACACTCGCATAGGATATTCTTTTCAGAACCTTGCTAAATATAAATATTTTTTCTTGAAAACTGACATGCACACGTAGAAATGTATTCTTAATAAAAGCTTAAAAGGATTTTAAAAAGTATTCATCACTTCAGATTTTATGTCTTGATTTTGCCTGTCACTTGAGATTTCCTCGCATATAAAATCTGGCGAAATCAACATCCGTATACGTTTTCGTTTTAAAACCAAACTTTATATAAATATTTTTTCTTGAAAATTGACATGCACACGTAAAAATATATTCTGAATAAAACCTTTAAAGGATTTTTTTTAAAAATCATCACTTTAAATTTTATGTCTTGATTTTACTTGTCACTTGAAATTTCTGCCCATATAAACTCTGGCGAAATCATCACCCGTATACGTTTTTCGTTTCAAAACCACCTTATATATAAATATTTTTTTCTTGAAAATTGACATGCAAACTGATAAATATATTCTTAATAAAAACCTAAAAAGATTTAGAAAGAAAATTCATCACTTTAAATTTTATATCTTGATTTTGCCCGACACTTGAGATTTCCGCGCATGTAGAATCGGACGAAATCTAGACCCGTATTCGTTTTTCGCTTCAAAAACACCTTAAATATAAATATATTTTCTTGAAAATTGGCATACACACGTAAATTTATATCTTTAATAAAATCTTTAAACGATTTTTAAAAATATTTATTAGTTTGAATTTTATGTCTAGATTTCGCTAATTTGATTAGATTTCGCGAAATCTACTAGATTTCGCTATTCAGTCATACCGGCCCAAGATCACGAAACTTAATATTGAGGTTGATAATGACCAGCAGATGAACTTTATTGATTTTGAAGTCAAAGGTCAAGGTCACACTGATTCAGAACAGTAAAACTTTTTTTGCCAAATAACTAGAGAATACTTTGGTCTAAGATCACATTTGATACGGAGTTTACTTATGACTGGTAGATCACCCATAATCATGATACTAGGTTTAGGTCAGAGACCACCAGTTCAAAAAAGTACATGGAACTTACTGGGAATGAGGTAAGTGTATACATGGGAATAAGGTAACGTCTGTGCGTTCTGATTGGTCAGTCGTGTAAACAAACCCAGGAAGCGATTGTTTTTTCAAAATTGATATTTTTTATAGCAATTTTTTTAAAACCGCAATTAAAGCAGCATGCCTCCAGATTTGGCTAAAAATAATCTTTCTTTTAAATTGAAGTTTGGTCATATTAAGAACATTAGAATATGAATTTTTGTTTCTAAAATATTTTAAAAGTTCCAAATCAAGAAAAAAAGATGACCACGTCTGGAATCGAACCCCGGACCGCCGCGGCAATAAAGACATTTTCCCCGTCGTCGTAACTAATAGCGCTATAGCTGTAGTAGTGAATAATGACTTCAAAATATAGATATTTATAATCGAGACAGTTTACATGGAGTAAAAGCGTGACAAACGCTTTTCGATTTTCATCGTAAAATGTACTAAAAGCAGCAAATTCTCATGTGTTTCCGTAACATAAAGTTTGTCAGTAATTAAGTTTTAAAGCCTTCTTAAGAAATATAGCATTTATTTCAAGATATCTAAAAAAAAATTTGTTGTCGAACGATCTGAAGGCATGCTGCTTTAAGAGTCATGTTTGCGATATGTGACCACCATGGCTTGAAGTGTTACCAGATATTGCACATTATATTCAACTACAAAGGCATGAGCTGAATTATTATGGAGATTTATCGTTCCATATAGTCACTGATATAGATTCGCATGATATGCCCACTAGAGTTTTAACTTTGCTTTTCAACTAGCTATATAAATAATACGTAATATTACTTTGACAACTTTTCCCCATGACCACCTGACCTAAGATTTGTGCCATGTAAAAAGTTAGAATTTCTTGACTATTTATCAACAGTTTGTCAATATCTATCCCGTCGGTTACTAGTATACAAAACCATGAATCGCATGCAGATGGCTTCAGCAAGTCTTTGTACATGGCTCCATGTGCTGAGTTTGGCGACCTCTTGATTCGGCGTGTGGCGGTTTGATTTCCCGTGAATAGTAACATTATTTCCTGTGGATATTAACCTTCAGTCTGCTGGCGGCAAGTGATTTTGCCTTTGCGACCAGTGCAGACCAAGACCAGCCTGCACGTACATGCAAGGTCTGCACTGTTCTCTATTCAGTCAGTAAATCTTCAGTGAACACCCCTTTGAATGATAAATGGTACTGCCCAAATTGAATGATGGACCAGTCCATTTTAAAGTTTTATCAGGGTAAAAGTTAACATTATTTCTTTGGATATTAACATGCTGGCGGATGGTCTCAGCAGATTGACGGCCAAGGTCACAGTGACTGTGACTGAAAAGTGTTTCCGATTAAAATTTAAATCCAAATGACATATTTTTAGAAAATTAGTTACTTATTAGTTAAATGTTTGTTTAGACAAGAACATTGACAATGATCAGTTTTTTACACTCAAACAATCGTTGAAGCAACAGACTTGTCAGTGAAAGAAAATAAACAAGACTTGCGTAATGTTTTCGCAGTTGTTCCATTTTTCGCAGAATGCTCAAGATTGTGTCTGTCAATACGAATATTGCGCATTTGGGAAGAAATAGAAAACTTTTTTTCGAAACATTTCAGTGGCTTAACTTGGTTGCTATCTGGGTCAGTAGGTGACCTCTCAATAAGTCAAAGGTCAATGACATTTACTTAACAAAGAAAACATATTGTGTCCTTACTTGTAACGGAGAAAAGAGCATGTTAGCTTAATAAAACATCGAATGAGAAAAGAAACTGATTAAATGACATTCTTCATCGTATTGTTGCAATATCGTATTTGAGCGTACAAATTAAGTTAATATGGCTCGCTAAGGTTGCTATAGCAACATGCAACATTTAAATTATCTGGAAAATGAAAAGTAGTACCACCGGTATGAATACCTGTTTTCCAAGTTATAATATATGTAAATACCATAGAAATGCAAAGAAGAGATAATTAAAATCAGTATGAAAAATTCTGTAAATACAGCCCAGAAAGTTTTGTTTTATTCATGTCCTGAACATTTTTTCTTTGCGTATCCCCTTTAAGCAGAAACATTTTGTTTCAAGTTTGTATCGGACGGTTTTATATTTGGTTGCTTGACGATAAGCCAAGTCGGTCCTTTCCTTGTTAGATAGATCTATGTAGAAATAGAAAAAATGAACAGTTAAAAGAAAAAGAAACAATTAGACAAAGTAGACCTTTTCATACTATCATGAAAGTGACGTCAGTCTTTTTTCCGTTTAAGGTCATACGATGAAATTCTTCCATTCCTCAAGAATCAATACTGTAATAATGAACGTAAATATTTAATGCCTTACTGTCACGCATTGTGGGCTTAAAGGATCAGCTTCCGTTTTGGAAATACAATGTACTTGCAATCGATTGACTTCCAGTATTAGAAACCATGTGCTTGGTATTTTCAGCTTCATAAGCTTATGGTAAAGTTAGATCTAGGGGACAAACGTGAACATTTAAATCTATAATCATTGCATTTTGCCAATTGCTTAATATCAGGACGGTGCAATAAAAGTGTTATTTGAAGTCGTCCACATAATTCTCATCCACAAAATTTTGAAAAAGCCTCCTGATATAATTGTATTGATCATGTCGTTATTTATACCATTTACGTAATTGGAGATTGGAATTTCCTAGAATGATTTGTCAGATCATCCCGGCCTTGAACGCATGAACTATTGATCCGTTGTTTTCAATACCAGTGTCGTGTTAGCTAACCACATGTCTCATAGATGGTTGAAACATGTACCGTTTTTACTCGCAGAACAGTGTAGATAGCATGAGTGTTACTGAATAAAAGACTGGAATGTTTGATGTGTCTTTTCACATACAACTTTTATATTAGCTTAGTAGGTTACTCACGTCTAGTATATGCATTTTATATAACTACCTTGGAAGGAGTAGAGTAACAATATGTTTCTCAATATAAATATGGTTGTACAGTAGGAAGTTTGTGTGATTTTTTGCTACAGTGTATTAAATCTGCGATTAATTAAACATTTAATTTATTCCGAATAACCTTATTATAAGAACAAATTAAATATATGTAAAGAATGAAGTTATCTTTGAAGAAATCAGGGTTGTATACTTTAATAAAGGATCTGAGTCCGACGTCGTCGGGATCTTCAAAAGGAATCGTGTCCAATGGAATTACCAAATATGGACATTTGGACAAATTACCGAATCCGTGCAAAGTCGTTGGGTAAGTGAATTATGCTTTTTTTTTTAATTGCAGTTGTATTTCGCCTTTTAGCAAATATGTATGTTGTGCAAAAAGATGTCTCTAAGTAGAATGGATATAAAACAGTTCAAAATTAATACGTATATATGTTTAAAATGTAAAATATGCACAAATAAGTATCAACTCTAAGGCATATTATGCTATGTAGATTAATACTTACAATGCTGTTAAAATCATATATCAAGCCTTCATACATATCTGAAATTCGCTGATTATTACCAGAAAGAAATCTATTAAGGTATTGTATGACTGGCATTTAGGAACACTGTTTTGCATGAATTTGTTATGTTCACGACAACAGAAATCAATGTTCTCGTCAGCTTTGAATATGAACATATTAGGCGAATCAATAAGTCTCTTACAGTATTAAAAAGTACATAATTACTTGTGATCCGTCACGCCGCGTGTTCCCATGGATTTTAGATCAATATCATATGTAGCCTTTTTCTGTTAATGAAACTGATTTGAACTTTTTATATGAATGTACAGATAATTATCAAAAATGCTTTTATTATGTTGCTAGCCAATACGGACGCTAATGTTGTCAACATTTTATGACATTTTTCAGTTTTCATGACTTCTGTTAGAGCTTTATTTACGGAACAAAAAGATTCATTACATAGAGCTAAGTCCCTTCTGGAAATGTATATTTTTATACTTTTTACGAAATTTGTAATGGACTATTTCTTTAGATTTCGATATTATTTCTAGTTGATAAATATTAGGATATTTTAACTACTGTAGCAAAAGGCAAGTTTTAAAACAGCGTATAGCTTCGGAATTCATCTATTTTCAAAATATCTTGGTTGGGCAACCAGGATATGAAAATCAAATTTTATAAATACTTCAAGTAAAAATCTAACATTTATTAACAACTCAGTGAACACAAATAAGTATAAATGATCAGTTGTTAAAGTTTTGAACAAATCCATTAGTTGATCAAATTCTGATTAACAACCGTTAATATATTACTGTTCAGTGTAACAGTGCTTTCAACGGACAGTACAAGTTTTAGATCTAAAATATTGTTGAATGACCCCAGATTCTCACACACACGTACGTAAAAGTACGGAGAAATGGAAAAGAATATTTCATATTTTCACCTTTAAAAGCTTGTATGTGGTCATAAAGTCACCTGGTCATACTTCGTGTTTTGCCCAAGTATTCCAGTTGCTCAATCTGGTTCTCTCGTTGTTTATTGAATACTAGTATTCAATGAGTAATAAACAGTGCGTGCTAATTATTACTGTGAACAGTATTTATGTCCATGTACTAACTTATTTACACGTGAACGTATAAAAATGTATATAACGTATATACGTATTTACGCGTGCACGCATATTTATAAACTTGTACATATATTTTGAGAGAAGTAGATTTTCGACCCAAACGAAAATCATACATTTATAGAATGGCTTGCCGCTAAACAGCCAAAACAGTACTGTGAAAATTAATTTCTGATGTTATACTGAATGGCTAGCCAGTCAATAGTCAAAACTTTTACCCGAGGTCTGAACGGTCAATAGTCAAAACTATTACCCGATGTTCGAATGCGGACCAAGGAGAAATAGTTGACTATTGACCGGCTAGTCATTCAGTTTTACAGCAGAAACTAATTTTTACAGTATTATTTTTACATTTTTTCTTGTTAGCCCAGTAATCATTTGTTGAATATTGACCGGTCATACAACACAAACTATGTACCGGCGATGTATACAAGGAGTAGTGTAATAATTCTTCAGTCTAAAATACAGTTAATACTACTTGTTGAGTACTGTTGAGGGAATATTGCTATGAACAGTACAACGAGTAATGCTTGAGTCTATGACTACTACCAAGTGACTGGGTGGAGAACAGCTAAGTGAATATCGCTAATGGAGAGATATTAAAGGAGTAATGCTTGAGTATAGCCTATTACCAAGTGAAGAGGTTGAGATCAGCTGAGTGAATATTGCTTATGGACAGTACACAATGGGTAATGCTTGAATCTTTGAATATGTTGAGAACAGTTGAGTGAATATCGCTTATGGTGAGTACTAAATGAGTAATGCTTGACTCTGTGACTATTACCAAGTGAATATGTTGAGAACAATAATTATTGAGTGAATATTGCTTGAATCTTCGAATATCACCAATCTAATAGGTTGAGAACAGATGAGTGAATATTGCCTATGGACAGTGTTCAACGAGTAATGTTTGAATCTTTGACTATTATCAAGTGAATAGAGTGAATATCACGTATGGACAGTACACAATGCGGAATGCTTGAATACTTGACTATTACCAAGTGAATAGGTTGAGAACAGTTGAGTGAATATTGCATATGGACAGTAAAAATGAGTAATGCTTAAGTCTATGACTGTTACCAAGTGAATAAAGTGAATATTGCCTATGGACAGTAATCAATGAGTAATGCTTAGGTCATGACTGTTACCAAGTGAATAAAGTGAATATTGCCTATGGACAGTAATCAATGAGTAATGCTTGAGTCTATGACTGTTACCAAGTGAATAAAGTGAATATTGTTTATGGACAGTAATCAATGAGTAATGCTCAAGTCTATGACTGTTACCAAGTGAATAAAGTGAATATTGCCTATGGACAGTAATCAATGAGTAATGCTTGAGTCTATCACTATTACCAAGGGAGTAGGTTGAGAACAGTTGAGTGTATATTGCTTATGGACAGTACTCAATGAGGAATGCTTGAATCTTTGAATATTACCAAGTGAATAGGTTGAGAACAGCTGAGTGAATATTGCTTATGGACAGTACACAATGGGTAATGCTTGAATCTTTGATTATTATCAAGAAAATGGAGTGAATATTGCTTATGGGCAGTACTCAATGAGTAATGCTTGAGTCTATGACTATTACCAAGTGAATAGGTAAAGAACAGTTGAGTGAATATTGCTTATGGACAGTACACAATTATGATTAATGTTTGAGTCTATGCCTATTACCTCTCCAGTCGATGTCCACAGAGGCGTTGGAGAGAATATCGTTGAAGTTGAAACGAAAAGGTTAAGGACAATTAAGTGAATATCGCTTATGAACATCACTCAACGAGCAATGCTTGAGTCTATGACCATTACCAAGTGCATAGATTCAGAACAATCGAATGAATATCACTTATGGACAGTACACAATGAGTATTGATTGAGTCTATAACTATTACCAAGTGAATAGGTTGAGAACAGTTGAGTGGATATCGCTTATGGACAGTACTTGAGTATATGACTTTTATTCAGTGAATAAAGCTTGTTGAGTACAGTTGAGTGAATTCTGCTCATGAGCATTGCTAGAGTCTATGACGATAGCTGAATGTATATTTCTAATGTAAAGTGTTCGTATCAAGTACTGACAGCGATATCGAGTATTTCTTACATAGGATTTCTGAGTCAGAAAATAGAACTGGAGTATTATTGCTTTGAGAATCATACTCATCGAGTAAAAATATGTAAGAATCCTCGGTGGTCAGCATGAAAGAACAGTTATTGTATGATTCAGTGTTCGTTATTAAATTTTGAGCATAACTCCACTTTGTTAGGTTAGGCAGTAACAGCCAAATGCAGCTGATATAATTCTTCTCCCTGGACACATTATATAGTTATTTTCGTTTGATTGTCCGATGGGATGATATATAATCAATATCATTCAAGAGTCCGACAGGATTCTAAAAGTGTATTACATTTGAGAAAGACCAGTTTAGAATTTGACTGTATTTAATAATTTATATTTAGATAAATAAAGTCAGATTTTCCATTCTAAAGCAGTATTGCTAAACCTGTCAACGTTGTTAATTAACAATTGAGGTATGATTAAAGACTTTATTACATTAGAAGGTCCGATGGAATTTTAGAGTTTATTATTTTTTAGGGTTTAGTTTGATTGTAGCGTTTGTTACATAGATGGTCCGATAGAATGCTGTAATTAATTAGGTAGGAGGCTAGAGCTTATTACATTGAAAGCTAGGTTATATTACGTGTGATGCTTCATAATATTAAATTCGATAGAATGCTAGAGTTTATTACATTCAAGGTTCAGGCAAATACTAATTATTACATTTTAGGGTCCACACTTTGTCCGTATGCGGTTTGTTTCATTAAAAAGGGAACAAACTTGAAAATTGTGGATTGACGTTCGCAGTTTGTGGCGATTTACGTAGTTCTGAGGGACAAAAGAATTGTTCCAAAAATAGGATTAAAATGCAGCTTAAGTTTCCTTAAACAGAAAAATGCATTGGTACGATTTCCATGAACGGACTCCAAAAACAGTCACCATAATTTTACTTGGAATTAATCCAATGGCAGTATGTTTAATGCACTTACTATTGATTAAGCTGTAGTTCCAATACTAGTATGTTTATTGCAAACGAAGATACATTACACCAGTAAGGATAATTGGTTGCTTCTGGAAATTGAGTTTGAATAGACCAGAATAGATGAAACAACGTAAATTATACCGGGTATCATGTGGAGCAAAATACTGTATAATGTCACAATGGTGTGATAAAAGGGAGTAAGATCTCAGTTAAAACTGTGATTGTATTTGGAGAAAGGACTGGATCGACCTGTTTAAACAATAGGCTCAGAATCCAAGTCACATCAATACTTATTCCAGCCAGGCCGTTTGTACATCTTACGGACAGCTGTATGCATATAGGCCCGGCCTAACCATAGTGGATAGTCACAGAGCAGTGTACACACATTGCGTGGACCGAATAGCCTTAACTAGCTTTAAATTCCTTCTTGATTTACAATATATATTCATGAACCTGAAAAATTATTATTTTCAAATATAGGGTCTAAATAGATACTAGTAGTGCAAATGTGAGTAGGCGAAGTCTGCGTAAGGGGCGGGTATTTTGAATAATTACACGACACCTTATACTAAATAGCCGGTCCATAATTTTTGCAACACGACAGGTCTATATTCAACACTATATTTAGCTGCGTTAACCTTGAAGAAAAGGGTATGAAAACTATTCCTGATGTTATTATGTATTGAACCAATTACTGAATGTCTGCCGGCAAATAGTCAAAACTATTGGTCCTTCGTCCTAATTATATGGAGAATATTTGTTTGTTTTACACACAAGTGAATACAAGATACAACATTTTCACGAGTGGCATAGCAACGAGTGAAAATTCATGAGTGTAAGATATCCTGATCTTACATGTTATTTGTTACATTCACAGTTAAAGCGTCATGCGTTCAGGACATGTTCATACAGTAAGTATTAAAACAATGAAACAAGTAAATAACAGCCAAATACCAAAACTTTGACATGTCTCGCTTAAATACCCAGCACATATACATGTCCTGCAAGAAAAACATAATATGCTATTAACGAAAGCGAATTCAGCTCGCTGTTTATTCTGAAGCAGTTCTTATTTCTTTCACTATCAGGGTTGTTTGTTTGTTTTAGTGTAAGATTGAAACATCTTTCACAGAGTGAACACCACATGCATTTTTTCATAAATGAAAATGCAAGACACGGTATCCACATGTAAAACAAATCAATTTTCTTTTTGTTATATTTAAATTACGTTGAAGCATTCATTAGTTTCCACTTTGAATTACAAGGTATTTTTCTCTCTAATATTTTAATAAATCCCCGAAGAAAGCATGTAATTGTGTAATAAGAGACATAGAGATCTTGAAAGTTGATATGACAAAGAATAATGCCTACTAGTGAAATTTATATCATTTATTTTCCAGATTTATGTTTGCCACTATTGGGGCCTTGGTAACGCTCAGGTGGACCGTTTCCTTCCTTGTTTCTTTACATGGTACCACTATAGCACATTATTCGCCACCTGAGCCGTGGAATGAGCATGATACAAGCCAAGACTCATCCGAGCCAATCACAGACTGCCCAAGAAGTTACGTGTATGATGAACTATCCGATCGTCTGCAACTTCTGGAAATGGCGTTCAAAGAACAGGTTTTTGCACGTGAAACCATTGCACGGGAAATAAATGACCAGTCAGATATATATGGTTCTCTGGACAGAAAACTGGCGTTATTCTTGGAAAAGTTGGACAATGTCACACATGAATATGCAAATCTGGAATCAAAATATAAAGAATTGTCTGCAAGAGTTAATTCAGACGGTATGTATCTTTTTACCATGCCTATATTCAGACCTCCTATTACCTAAATGTACTGAGATGGACTGAGAAATAGGATTTTGATGTTTTCAAATTTTCATGATTTTTGGTTTGGACCACTTTGTGGTACAGACTACGATTGGAGTCAAATTGAACTAAAAACCAAATATTGCAAAGATTCCGTCGAAAGTAGGAAATAAATCAATTGTGCGAAACATTACCTTGAGCGATTTAACAGTAGAGTACGATTTCAACATATTATGTTTTACTTTCCCAAAACACTCATAAACATCAGGACTGTATTAGTCATGAGACTGTTTTATGTGATTTACTGGTAGAAAACTATTTATTTATTTATATGTAATTCCATTACAGAGACGCTAGGGGCGATAATTTTGCTGATTCTCATGCTGCAGATGTTTTGTACATTCAGACCGAGAATCCTGGAATTGTTGGGCCCTGTCACAGATTTCAGACCGGCACTGAATAAACTGATCCAACGGCCAAAAATTGAAAGAAAGGTAATTCCAACAAATCACATATATTCACATATATATACATCGAACATGCAGCAACATAAACATATTTTGTTTTATTTTAACATTGTTTTGTTTATTTTCATTCTTACGATTGCCAATGTTGAATTAAATAACGCGCCAGTTTATTGCACAAACAGCAGTGCTTTGAATCAGTTTACCAAAAGGTCCTGTAAGGCGTACTATATAGTCAGACTCGGGAAAAAAAATCTGCAAATCGGTAATCAAATAATAAAGTTCGAGTGGCATAGAGATATGTACTTTTTTCAGTCTGAAGTAAACAGCCATATACATTTTCTAAATATATATTCTAATATCTGCCTTGGACAAGCAACAGCAATTAGGGTTTTCACTCTTCACAATCCTTTTTCAGACGTCTTCAAACCAAGGAACCCCAAAACATATGGTAGGTTTGCGAAACGAAGTTTGCGTCATATGTTTTCAACGTGACAGCGCCGACAGCCTCATTTTGAAATTAACAGAAGCCATGTTCCGCCATCTTGAAGGATTAAAGGTCACAATGAAGCCGTTTTACGCTATATTTTCAATGGAAGATCTCAGAAACATACCGCATGTTAAACTTTACGTCATACTGGTTGATTTAGAATCAAGGGGACTTTATATCAATGGATGTGAGAAAGATCTTGTATTCACAACAGTCAAATACACAAAATCAATAGGAGGTAGGCGCTCTATATTGTTGTTTTACCTTTTTATGCGCCAGATTTGAAAAAAAAACCGGAACTATTATGTGATGGAGCGTGTATCTGTGCGTCTGTCTGCCCGTCTTATTCCGTGTATTGTGCATAATGTAATTAATAACCATTCAAGGTATTGACTTTAAATTTGACATATAGGTAGGTGGCAATGAGAGTTTAAATCATGTCAAAAGGTCAAAGGTCAAGGTCGCAAATGGATCTCAAAGGTCAGATTTGTCCCTCATATTTCATGTCAGGAGCATAACTTGGTAACTCTTTAAGATATTGATTTTAACTCAGCAGCATACGCGTAGGTAGCGATGTGACAATGTGCAGAGCGCAGAAACCATGTCGGTAGGTCATACAGATGGATTTGTCCGTGATATTTCGTGTCCGGAAAATAGCCTAATAACCATTAAGATATTTATTACAGTTTTGGCACATAGGTAGTTTGCAATGAGACGATGTGCTGGTCGTTAGGTCAAAGGTCAAGCTCAAATCTGTCTATCATATTTTGTGCCTAGAGCATAACTTAATAACCATTCAATGTTGCTGACTTCACTGTATTTTATGTCCAGAGCACAACTTCAAAACTATTCAATATATTGACTTTAAACGGTGGCGATGAGACGAATTGAGGGATGATGTAATTCATACATTAACTCTCTCATCCATATCCCCATTCATCCCTTAGTAATCATTTTCAGTGTCTTGTTTCTTAGTATTCTAGCGCATGAACCAGGTCGGTAGGCCAAGGTCAAGGTTACAGCAAGGTGAAATCTGTCCGTCGCATTTTGTGTTCAGAGCATAACTTAATAACCGTTCAATGTACATTTGTATTGACTTGAAATTTATGTAGGTAGATGGCAATGACACGATGTGCAGTGCGCATGCACTTAGTCGGTAGGTCAAATGGCAAGATCACATTTTGAATTCAAATGTCAAATATGTCTTTCATACTGATATTTTTGACCGGAGTACAACTTCAAAAATATTCAAGGTATTGACTTTAAAAAACTAAAATAATAACTTTTACTTTCTTGTACCGTAGTATACCGTCACCAATGCCACGCCCCTTCCCCAAACCCCCACCCACTGCCACATTACACACCCTTTGACACACATAACAAAACAATTTCTTTAAATCTTATTTCTTCTCTTCTGATCTAGAACTTTGGGCGTATATTACCCGCTTCGCGCAGCTCTTGTTCAATTTTACTTTAAACAAATTTAGGCACTGTGATTTCCGAACGAGAGGTAAAAAGCATACGAGTCAATTACACATCGCTTAAAAAGACTGAGAATCCATTTGAGCATATTTGATCTCTCTGCCGTGCTGGAAGGCATGCTCATGGAAGCAAATATTTAAATTCTGTAAATTCATGACATTGCTGCATGTTGCTAGACACCCGCTTACTACATAACATTATGTTTTCCCCCTATTTCATTGGAATAATCAACGTAAAAGTCACCTATCTGTATGAAGTACAAGACGATATCATGCGAGTCAAAGAACATATAAAATGTGTAGGAAGATATGGCCATAATTTATTCAGTGAATAATCTCCTATCATAATAGTAGGAACAAATATGAATTCAGCTAGACATGTACAGATACATTTCAGTAATTTTGAACATGCGCTTTTATTGCAAATCTCTTTGCCATCCTCACGAAAATACTCAAACATAATTTCAAATTGCAGCCAGGCAGATAAAAACAATCGACTAGTGGATCTTTCTTCTCAACTGTGGTTAAAATCTAACTGTAGAGCGAATTGGGTATTTAAGAAAACATTGATAACATGATGAAAACTTTTCGAGGACTTTTTTACGTAAATTGTTCATATATAGTCATATCTTTTATTGGCATGGTAACTGTCGCCTCAAATTAAGACATTTTAATAAAGAACGATTAGGCTTTTCGGTGGCAGAAGATGAAATATTGATAAATCATACAAATGGATTTCATTTGTCACTAAACTGTGTGACTTATATATAAGTGATTTTCATCCTGCTTTTGGAAACTACCAAATACTCGTGCACAGCCTTATTGAACACACAAGTTTGTTAAAATATCTGGCGACTTGAAGAGTAAACTTTGATTTTCTACTATGGCATTATTACATACAAGTCACAGTTTCTAGTTATGTTCTCTGTTACATGGCCTTTACACGCTTCTATGATAAATATGATTTGATATTGAGTCTAAAATACATTTGTCCGCTCTAGACACGTACATAAAATTATGCAATCGCAATTGCTAAAGATCACCTTCAGCTACAAAAACCATTTGTCCCGTTCCTCTATTGATAATGTATATATACCTGTGTAGAGGGAACACCAGCTACACCAGGAAACAAAGGGTTACTTTTTCCATTATCCAAGGGCGGTCTTTACTTACAGGTTTGGCTGTAGTGTATATATAATTATACTTTCATACATATGTACACATTTGTATTTATATTTTAGCACATACGGTAGTAGTTATTACCAACGACGAAGGATCCAAGAACCTTACTGCTCACAGCATCTATAATTCCACTTTACGCATGGTCAAAACAAACGACAATTTACAGGACCTGGCGGCCAATGGCAGACTGTTTAGCATGTGGCAGGAAATGACGTCACATCAACTCAGCCATCTTAGAAGAATGGTGAAAACAGTGCTTAATGCTAAACTTATAATGAGGTGATCATTTCAAGAATCAGATCAAAGGTTTCAGTACTAAGAAATGCATATCGCTCTGGCCGTGTCTAGAAACGCGGAACATCTCAAAGTATCCAGATTATACCGAAACGTCAAAAATGTCTTGCTCAAGTCTCGAAGGAGTAATTGTTTTTCCATGAGAGTTTTTGCCAATGTAGCCTTCTATTGTAGCTTATAGAACATAACACGAATTTCAACACAATTTTAATTTTCGAACTTCTTGCATCGATTGATTTTTTCAAGATGTTATTACTACAACAATGCAGTATTAGCTATATATCCTAGATAAAACACAATGCTAGATCCGTCTAACGGTTACTATTTAGTGGTAAATTTATTTTTTAATTTTTAATTTTTGTTT
Organism: Mercenaria mercenaria; assembly: GCF_021730395.1. Taxonomy (NCBI): domain Eukaryota; kingdom Metazoa; phylum Mollusca; class Bivalvia; order Venerida; family Veneridae; genus Mercenaria; species Mercenaria mercenaria. Next base: position 29,704 of record NW_026463900.1, read on the forward strand.
TTCTCACAATATAAGAGACTGAGTTATTAGACCTTTAAAATGGCCAAGTATTACCTAACCGATCCTGTTAATAATATACTTTCTAAATACTTTCATTTTTATACATGTACCTGTTTTGTGTACACGATTTTATCCTACAACGGTTTTAAAAATGTTACAATAATATACTTAAGCCAATTGCAAATGCATTTTGCTCTATCTTTTATTACTATTGTATCATTAAATTAAACACACAGCACCTGCAGCTGAAATCCGGAGAAAAATTGAAAACTGGGACAGTTGAATGAGATGTTGAATTAGTTATTGCCACATAATATCAGCTTTACTTTTATTGTCATGATTTTGTTACATATTCAAAGTTGAAGACGTGTATAAGACAGTTTGACATTAAAAGTGAAACGTATGTAATTAGTTAAATAAGCATTTGTCTAGTCAAGTAAAAACAAAACAAAACAAAGCCAAAGATAGAATTGGAACAATCATATTCACAGAATGCAGCTTGTTCACACTGAAAACATATAGCAGTGAATATATGGGTGTGTACATAATGAAACTATAAACACAATTACTTAAGCAAAGTAAAAAGTTCAGACAACTAACACATGTCAAACGAATGAAAACACATTTGGGCACCGCGACGGAACGGCAAGTGGGCAAATGTCACTGGGAAAATCACAGCGGTTTTTGGTGTACCATATTACATTCGTAACCACAACAATATATAACAGTAATGGGGCAGTGTAAAGTGACTTCTTACACTTCACTCAATGACATTTCAGAAGGCAGAGGACCAAGAGAAACACCGTTATGTCGGCATTGGTACTACAGATCGATACATTATACCTTTACTAATCCTATCTGTTATTTATTACTACACCTGTTTATATATACTAGTACATTCGTATATATGATATCTGTTGCATGCAAAAATATGATATCAGCTTCTTGAAATACTGTGTGATAATTCACTTTATCATCAAATTGTTAAAAACTCTTTTTTTTAAATGAACATTCTGACAAAAACGTCTCTAGCAGAGCAGCAATGGTAAATCATTTACAAACGAATATATCATAGTTGTCTTTTTGTACACAAATATTGTGTTTAAACACGTTTTTATTTTCCACTATGCGAACATAAGTATAAAAATGTTAAAATTTCTGTTACTGATATAAACAAAAGTTTTGTAAAATTCACAATTGTAAAATAATTTTTGGTTATTTAAAAGATATTGAAATCAATTTACTTTATTTATTGTGTTTCTGTTTTTGAAAATTTATGGTTATACCTTTGCATGAAGGGAAAGATTTAACATATCAAAGCAGGTCAGTCACGATGGGATATCACTTCGTTTAAACAAAATTTATTGACATAATTGCAGTCGTTACAATATTACAAGAAGATAGAGTAGGATTTAGAAACTCTCTCCCAGTCTTCCATTTGTTCATATGAAAAAGGAATATGTAGCATCCAACTTAACAGGCTTGAATACAAGCTTAAGTAATCTAAACTGTACTGCCTCAGAAAAGCTCGTTCATTTTGCATGTATAAGTACATACAAAGTACAGTGTATGTGAATCTGTCTGAAATATCCTGTAACCCTGCAGCAACTTGCATTTTAAGTACAATATTACTTTAATAGAATAATTTGTGTTAAACTTTCTTTAATTCTAACATGTACTAATATGTATTATGTTGTGTTCTCTGTGTTTATTAAAGTGCAAGTTATGTTTTTATATTACAAGTTTGTTCGTGTTTTGTTGTTCAAGAATAGAGCCACGCACTTCTAGTTAATAGTCTTTCTAACGTTAAGTCATTTTGGTCTTAATTGGAAAGCATATTGATGCACAGCCCACACCTAATGTCCAGTTGGAAACAACTGTCCTCCTCCGCCGCCAAATATCTGGAAAGTCGTTATGTGACCTATAATTGTGTCGTTGTGACCTAAGAACTCGTATGAAAACATAAATTCTGAAGGTTTGTAGTGAGTGAATTTATCATAGGATTTATATGTATTTGTTCCACGGTGCTGTTATCCTGCTGCTTTCACCACGGCGTGCACACCAACATGGTCACTCACTGGAGCCTTTCCTGATTCGGGAACAAACACTCTCTGTAAAAAGTAATAAGTCAACGTTTTCTTACGGTACTTAGAGTAAGTTATGAAAATATCACAGTTATTTTATGGTAAAAAAACCGCATGTATATAATAAGAATTACTACTTTAGTTTTAGAGTAATATGTTTTGCTATTGCCACACTAACATAGTTCTCTAACACAACGTTTTTAAATGTATATCTTTAATATGTGATATAGATGGTAAAGTGAAAGACATGAATCAAAATAACGTATTATGAACAAACTTATACTTTGTGACATACAAAATATGTAGTACTATGAAAGCAATTTAACAAAGAGAAGCCAAAAGTATATACAAGAGGTTAAAGAATAAATGGAATGTTTAATCCGGGCACCAAAACCTTAAATACTCTTGTTTGAGAAATGTACGGGGTTAGTCTAACCGTTAGATAAAGCGTTTTATTATATACCTATATAAATTCTATAAAAATCGGCTTATATTTCACAATTAAATATGAACAGGCAGAAAAAATCCGTATTGTACCTTTTGTATTGTATGTTGCCGGACTACCTTCATTTAAATGCATGACCTGACACAGTTCTATAAATAGCGCACATAAAAACTGCACTAAGTTCCATTTTAACATCGATAAACATTGACGATTTCGTTCAATAACAAAACAACGAATAAAAAGGTGGAGACCTATAATAAAAGCGTTAAAAACAATGCTACAAAGTATAATTTAGTAAGAAACAAATGAAAGAAAATGTGTGTTTGTTTTGTTGAGTTTAATCTCACACGATAATAGGCCATAAAGCGACTTTCTAGCTTTTGATGGTGGAAGAAGACCCCAGGTGCTCTTCGGGGCATTATTTTATTACGGACTGGCATCTGGGTAGAACCACCGACCTTTCGTTAGCCAGAGGGATGGCTTCCCCACAGGAAAAATTCTACGCCCGAAAGCGAGACTCGAACACACATCGGTGACGGGCAAGTGATAAAATGTCAGCTACCATAACCACTCGGCCACGGAGGCCCCCGAAAGAAAATGTGTTGGTGATAATGAAATCAAATTAAAGAAAAGATGAAAAATGATAACGTTATATGGACACTTATTTAAGTGGTGGACAAAAATTGGAATGCACAAATTAGCAAATATAGGAACGGATGTCGAATTAATAATCATTTTCAATGTAATAAATTTGAAAACATCTGTTGCACTCTTGTATTACATTATTTTTTTATTAGGCGTATATTATTCAATTATGTTACCTTTGTTTTTACGACTCGGCGATATATGACAATTTTGTGTCGGTTCGCCGTAAAACCCAACTCACGTGTTTTTACGAATGATGAGGTTCTTGACACACATATGGTCAACAACAGACTGGTTGGTGCTATTTGACGGGTCCCGATACGTGAACTTCAGTGCTGGTCTTGTGGTAAATCTTTTCAGCAGCTGCAGGTAGGTTTCTGTAAATATGTTAACAATTTGAATTGAATAAAAGATTGGTAAACAGAAACATTAAACTATACTGACAGAATTCGAAGGGAATGCTAAATCGAATATTCGATGAGACTTATTCTGGTCGTAAACATCTGATTATTTTGTTCCAAGTATCGTTTTGCGGATTTTCATAATTTATCAATCAGCAACCAACTGAAGAAACAGGTAATAAACAAACTTAATTTGTTAACACTTTATAAGATAGACACACAGAATACATTTGACAGATTATGCTAATATAAGAAAAGTGAGATAGTAAAACAGTTTGGGAAAAACAAAATCACATAGCTGACCCGTTGTACTAACTGTCATATTATATTTCTTGTTGGGAACATTCATTTATTTATTCTGGTCTGTATACTTGGTACTTCTGGGAGAAGACGAGGTTTAAATGCAAAACCTGTATTGAAATCACCCAATATAATGACCAGCTGAATACCACGGAGACTTCTTATGAGCGTCCTAGCTTCAAAAGTATTCATATCCGAGTACGATGTAAAACCCTTCCGTGCCAAATCAGCTGCAATGATTTAAATACTGAATCTATATTAGATGAGACATTATTTTGAAAATATTGCGTAGAATCTTATTACGCATGGTTATCCTAAATTAACAACAACCTGTACGACTTCTCTCATATTTGAAAATGCTATTTAAATGAGCATGTGCCTATGTGTGCACGTTTGTGCAAGTCTGTTACGGTCAATGTTCAAATATATTGTAAGTTCAAAATGACGATTTAATTACAGACCAGTGAAAAACTACAGCTATTCAGATTGAATATTTCTTGTTAAAATCTTGATTTATTTTTTTACTTTCCTAAGCCTTGTAAAGCTGCAAGTGGATTTATACTGGTCTAGTAAATACTTGCAGGAAATTCCTCAATAATGTCAACTTGTGGTAATAATAAACTACAACCTTCATGCACTGAGTTTCAAATGCATTTTACATTGATATAGTATAGTTTTCCACTTACGTTCGAAAAACGCGAAACCGGTAGGGCTCATGAGAGTGCAAACCACAGTTGCAATGTCTTCAAGCTGCAATTGTATAAGATTATTATAGAGCAGTTTCAGCCTCGCAACTTCATAATACGTAAGATAACATAGATAAATACAGTCACATAGATGAAAATGTTGTATTTGCTAACAGAAACATTCTTTAGCACATGTTTTATTGTTTTTATAAACTTAAATAAAGCGTTGAAATCAAGTTAAGCTAGTACACAATATTATCGAAACTAGGTTTGGATTAAAGAATTGAGTACCAATTTATTTTGGTTACTGAAACAAAAAGTAATAATAAAAAAAATGAATGTATATAGTTTTATTCCTTCAATTTGTAAAATAGATACATGTGGATTGGGATTTTAGTATGTGTATTTAGGGGGTAGCAGTTTTCAATATGATGGTATGTGTTCATTGAACGTTTGAATTGTTTTCAGACAAAAAGCAAATGATGGCCATAACGGATTTCAGTCAATTTCCTGCAACGCTATAAAGTTAACAGATATATGGAATGTTTATTTAAAGAAACACCTCTGCTTTAATGTATCCTCTGGAATATAATTCTTTTATTGTAGGGTAAAACTCATTGAAAGACACATCACTAAGCGTCCTCTTGAACAACAGGACAAGACCTCCTTCATTCATTTGCCGGCCACCTACAACTGATTTCTTGGCAGCGAATGTTTGAAATTATTGCCGAAGCTCTCTAAGAAAACGAAACGTTATCACTTGGTGCATTGTGTCATTATTAATTACTAGGACTTATTTTAAGTGGTTTTAAGAGGTTCCTTGCTAAACAATATATTAGAGGGATTAGTGAAACGTAATTGCAGATGATCTATTTTAGTTTTAACGTTTTTATTAGCTTATTTCTAATTATTACTAAGAAGAAAAGAATACTAAATTTACACGAGCACGAAAACAAATTGATTTCCATGTTTCCAAATAATAGCATTGAAACAATGTGTCAAGTTCGACCAGTCGATTTATCTCTGCTTGGGTAATTCAGCCAAATCTGTCACTCTAGCTATCCAAATTCTGAGCGATTGATGTGTTCGAGTTATCGTTTATCCATTATATCGTTTTTTACTTACTGTGCTATATTGACACCAGAAGTAGATATGCAATCAAAACATGCTTGATTGCCATTTTGAAATATATCAAGACCTTGTGACAGACAACTTGACATCACGCATGCAACCTGCTCCTTGTTGTCCTTCTTAGCAGTGCAACCGTTAGTTGCGGCACATGACATATAGGTAAGAAGTCTTGTATCATCACATGGTGGTTCTGGAAAAAATAAAAATTGACCGTTGAAAACTGTACTGCATAAAACAGTATGGACAAATCATGTCACAAATAGTACGGTCATTTTTTAAGATTAAACAACTGAAAACACTATCAACGGTTTAATTACTTTATGACAAACGCATTTAACTATCCGATTTCAATGCACAAACCAATGGCATTATTTTAATAAATTAAATTTTTCAGTTTAGATATGTGCAGTTGTCTGCATCACAGTTCACAATCTCAAAATTGTACAATATCTTTTTTTCTGAAAGAGTATTTTGAGTCCAAAGACATGAGTATAGAACTTTTTTTTCTGGGAAAAGGATTGATAACTCGGAAAAAAGCTTTATTTTATGCGGAGAGGACTAAATATCATTTTGGAATTTTGAATCTCCTGCATACCATATGTATTAACCTCTCTGCTTTGATGAAAACATGCACAACAGAATCATTTTATCAAATTGGCAAAAAAATATATTTCGAAAAGAAAAACTCTTAAGATTAAATTAAGAAATGCCAGAGGAAAATTGTTATATTTTCTGTACTGAAATTTGCAAAGCAAACAGGCGATGTTTCATAAGAAGTAAAACCCAAAGAATGTCACAAGGTCAAAGATTTACAGATGGAAAGTGAAATATATCTGTGATTCTCAGTATACTTGTATGTCACAAAGTATACAACAAATGTTTAGCGATATGAAAAAAAAGTGAAATAAAAAAATACTAAACAATTTAAGCATTTTAGCAACGTCTTTTATTTAAGGTTACACAAATGGGTTAATTGTCAATAACATACAATTTTCTAGAATACGCTACTTGTATTAGATATATGTGTAGTTAATTGTACCCAATTTCACAATCTGATATCATTGTTTTTGAAATATAGTTATATGAGCCGAAGAAGAAAAAATGATCTTTCGGAAAATGAGGACTCGAACTTTTTTTCAGGCTTAGACGACTAAATGTTATTTTTACCTCAAAGTAGCAAGGAAATAGCATGCATAATTACTACAGATAAATTTGGATAGAGCCTTTAACTTATCATGGTTTTATAGAAAAGAACTGTAACAACCAAGACAAGAATTGCCCTGGAGAAAATTCTAACAATTTTTTGTACAGAAATTTGTCTTAACAAGACTATTTTTTTTTTCAATAAGTTAAAACCAACAGGATTTTTTTCAAAGTGAGATATTATTATAAGATAACAGATGTCCAGAAATATGTGAAAATCAAACAAAACAATTTAACTGTTAGCAGTATTACTTTGCTGTTCTCTATTTCACTTACATTTCCATAGCTGAAATAACAATACAAGATTGAGAATATAAAAGTGCGATATTAACAATTTACATAATATAGGGGTTGTATCCCTAGAGACTTTAAAAGAAATAACAAAGTGTGAATCAACACTTTTACATAATATAGATAAGAATGGAAATTGGTTGGTTGTTAGCCCTGTGCCTATAATCACAACAATTTACATAATGTAGAAAAGAATGAAAATATGTTGTTCACTAGTTAAATTTTTGAAGGAATGGAATTGTTTAACTCAACAATAACAAATAAAAATTGCCAAGTTTGCATATTACATTAGCTGTAAGTAATTATCTCATTAACCCCATTTGCGTAAATGTGATGCACATTTACGAACTTACGTCTTTTTCCTACTGCTTGGGGCAGGAAATCATTAACATCATCATGTATCCCGCTGAATGCACATCTTCTACATCTTGTCCAATAAGAACCTAAAATAAATAATCATTTTAGGACTTTTTATTAGATAAAGCATATTTGAGAGAAAAGTTACAAGTACGGTTTGAACTAACACAGAGTAGAGGCCTACGTGCGGCTGGGGTTGCACGAAACGATTTGTCACAGTGATTGATAGCACAGACTGTTTCCAGAAAAAGAGAAAAATGCAAAGAGCGTAAATATTAAGCCCTCAACAGACGGTAGGTTTTTGTTGTACAACACCAATTAAATTTAAGATGTACAGCCAAATATTATCGTGTGTACGATGCTATTCCTTGATTTCGTAAATCTTTAGTTACACATGATAATATTGAGCTGTACATCTTAAATTTAATTGGTGTTGTACAACAAAAAGCTACCGTCTGTTGAACGCTTTACCGATGCTTCAACAGAATTATATACATTTTAATTAACTCACTCACCTCCTGCAGACAAACTAAATCAGCATCTGATTCCTTCAGGGCACGAATAAGTTTCATCTTCCTCGCCTCTTTTGTTGACAATGCCTCTTCCACGTTCTCGATAAACCAAGTATTGTATGTGAGAACCTTAATACAAAAAGTTACAACATGTTATACAAAATGAGAGTTAATGTGTCAATTTAGTAAGCTCATTGGTACTAAAACACCATATGAAGCTATTGAATAACATTTTCGAGCATGGCTCGAAATTGTAATTCAGTATTATGACCCAGTATCGAAACAAAATATCTTAATATTCTTTTTTTTGATTTAACAGACACATGTTAGTCAAAATACGAGGGTTGATCCAGTAGTAATGTCACTATGTCCACAGTGCATTTGTTCATCGTTACATTATTGCAGTAACTAGATCTATATCAAGAAGTATGCAACTGCAATAACGATTACATGATCAAAAACTATTTTCTAGGGTTGTTTCGTTTTAAATACATAAAGCTTAACTTCAATAAAGATTTAACGATCAAAAATTATTATCTAGGTTTGCTTGTTTCGTTTTAAATATATAAAACTTAACTTCAATAAAGATTACACGATCAAAAATTATTTTCTATGTTTGTTTCGTTTTAAATACATAAAACTTAACTTCAAAAAGATTAAACGATCAAAAATTATTTTCTAGGTTTGCTTGTTTCGTTTTAAATACATAAAACTTAACTTCAATAAAGATTACACGATCAAAAATTATTTTCTAGGTTTGTTTGTTTCGTTTTAAATACATAAAAATTCGAAGTACACCCCTGACGACATTTCGCCACACATAAAATAAAATAGGATTTTCTTCATAGATAGAAAGAAACAGAAAAACAAACAAAGACAATTACCAGAAGACATCAAAATAATACACATTATCGTATGAAATTATAACGACGTCTTTTCGCAGTCAATCGTAAAAACTAGTGACATCCTCTCAGGTTAAATCTCACTTTGTAGAGCTAAGACTTGTTATTTGTTTGTGACGTAAATATCAATTTCTGACGTCAATAACGCCAGTGACGTGTGGCGATCACCGTTACCATGCTTTCTGTGCATGTCGATATCGATGTAAATCAGCAATGAATTTTTATGATATGTTAAAAATACATCAAATAGATCAAGGTATTTAAATGGGAATTTTGCTGTTTTCTTTTCATTAAACACGTTTTAATGGCTCCGATGGCATTACTTTTGGATCAATCCTCGAATATCAAACCATTTATGTACATACATACAGTCAGGAAACACGCACAAACAATCAGCAAAACACTAAGAAACACTTTCAATCGCATCTGAAATGTACAAAAATACAAAAGCAAGTTGGTGAATGGAGCAAGTTAGTGAACGCAAATAATCATACATTCTGATACGACTCGATTCTTTTCCTATTTAACAAAGAAGACTAAAAACTGTGTTATTCTGCAACAATTCATTTTTCTAACGTCAAATCCTTGGTCATTCAGATGCGAATTATTATATCACTCGGACTGCGCCAACGTGATATAATTTCTTCGCACCTGAACTCCAAACAATGTTTTTTATCAACAACAAATCACGAAATGAGAAATACTATATATTAATTTACTCAAGCGGAAGTCAATCACAAAAAAACGACAGAGCGCCCATTATCAACTTTATTATCATAATCTTTAGTTTCATCATCATCATCATCAGCAGCAGCATCATCATCATCATAAATATAAATAATTAATTTGTTTCTGATCTCTAGAACAATGTAGACAGTAGAACAGTGGCAAAAAAACATGTTTCAAATACATCTTATTAGGATTCTGAACAATTCGTTGTTTTCTGAAGTGCTCGAGTATTCTGATAACAGTATAGTTTTATCTAATATTAGATACAATTATTTTGTCATTAAGGAGGTAGGTTACCTTGTTACCAGGGTAAATTCAAACTAGTTGAACCGCAGCGATTTTTTGTATTTCGTGTAATTTAATGTTTTAACTGCTACAGTCTCAGTTCCGTTTACCTCTGTCCCTTCAAGTACATTTTTTTTATCCAGGTGTGAAGTATATGACCCTCTTAAGGTATTTTAAAAAAGAAGGAAAACACGGATATTTAACACTTTTCAGTGTATTTTGGTTTCATTGTTATCCGTAGAAGTCTGCATAATTAATAGTTTTACTAGTATGCGCATAAGCTTTCTAATAAAAGCTTAAAATGTATATGTCGCGGGGCTCATGTTTCCATGGTAACGCATTTTTTCTCATTTTTCAACAATTATGTATGAAAACAAGTTTTTCGACGGCTTCAGTGCCATTTTGTTATTGACCAACACGGAATATTTTGGTACTATGTTTTTCTTAAAGTGTAAAGTAACGATGGCAACAAAGATGTTTAAAATAGCTTATATGTTGCTTTTTATCGTAATTTCTTATATAAAATATTTTATAAAATTATCTGTCTTGTTAGTATAGCTTTAAAACATCTTATTTGTAACGTAACTAATATTTTCTTATGAATTGCATTTATTTAAACAAATTTCACAGCTTAAAATACAGCAGTGCCCCTCGTCTAACATTTTTATTGAATAATCGTTCTGCATGCTGCTATTATTCTCATGGATATTGTATTGTTGAAATGAAAATAAAAAACCGAAGCTGTGTTCCTTAAATAGACCAGTGTCAACGCTTTTGATTTTTACAATTAGACGTATAGGTCACGGGCTTCGTTTCCATGGTAACATCAATTTAATTCAAACACCACAATTTTATACTGAAATTTGAACTATTTTAGAATTTAGGTTTAGTATTTAAGTAACAAGTTATGAACGGAAACTGGGAAATAGGTATAACAAATCAAACTGCCCGATTTTTATTTGTACCATTTTTTTACGTGTTTGGGATCCCCGGCCGCGTCATACCAAAGACGTAAAAAATGGTACTGGCAGCTTCCTCGCTTGGTGCTCAGCATTAAGGGGATAGTGCTAGGACTGGTCTGCCCGGTGTCAGTATAATGTGACTGGGTGGGGTATCATGCCACGTGCCTACGGCGTGATATTCCAGTCAGGCAGCACTATAAAGCTGGCCACTGTGCTCACTGCTACAAGTAGACACCGTCGTTTAAATGACTGAAAAATAAATTGTTGAAAAAGACGTTAAACCCGAACACACACACACACACGCACGCACGCACGCACGCACACACACCAGAGCAACCAAATGCGTTGTAAATTCGTCTATATGACCTGGGGTCGTTGGCCACAGATAACTTATTGGGAAGAGCATCTTAACGGAATTCTGAGGTCCTGGGTCGGGCTGCCCGTTTCTCTCGCCCTAAGGCATTTGTGGTCAAACGTAAATCCGTGACTTTATATGATCCAAAAGATTATAGGTAAGGGTAGATTTCTCGGAAGCATGATCATGTTCAACAAGTTATGTACCCTCGACAAATTACAGGATATATCAGGGTAGTATTTCATGGTACTGGGGTGATTGTAAAAAGGGGAGAATACGTATAGGGGGCTGAGTATTCCAAGGCCCCTGGTTCAACATATTTTTACTGTGAAGGCATATGATATTTAATTTTAGGTGTGCTGTTTAGACTGGTAAGTACTTTTTTCTTAATCGAATTTCTATGTCGATACCCAAATAGCATGACTGCTGACAATAAACGATGCTTAATCAGGTATGATGTCGTACAAACCTCCTGTCCGCATCAATCCCCTGGTACATTTGACCAAGGCAGACTAAGTTGTATCTTGGTTTTAGTCTTTGAAAAATAAGTAAACTGACAAAATTTGTATGCTTTTAGATTGTAATTATCTATAATTGAAATTTATGAAAATAATTTAAGGAAAAACTTTGTCGGCTTTGGTGAAATTTTCCAGGTTAAAGGTGGGCTGGTATATAGTTCATTCTGTTAGAGGGTAATTTGTTTCTTCAATCAACCATATTATTCATTTATTGATGATATTGATTTTATGTAAATAACATATCCTGATTACGGATTTAATAACTAAAGACATTCCCGAACTTGGGTTGAGGTCATGCTGCAGCATGCATCCAAGCATTTCTTCTGGTAGCATCTGCCGTTAAAATGTTTATGAAAAACTTCGTTAGGTTTTGAATTGTATTGCTTCTAAATGTCATGTCTGATTTATAACTTGGCACGATATGAGTCTTTAGATCAGGTGTGCCTAAAGCAATTCTGCCCCACTCGACACACTTGGGTATTTCAACGTTAATTCCGTGAAAAAAGTATAAAAAAGATGTATGTTACGGCACAGAACATGTGAAGAAAGCGAATATCGGAGGAATTACTGCTGACAGTTTTAGTACCTCCAGTTGAATCAGACATTCCACGAAAGATAAAACTTGCAGCACACGCGCGATATTTGGCACAAGACGACGTTATTTGCCCTTGGTTGACCACAATAAGGAGAGGATAAGCGGAAAATAGTTCCTATGTTTGATGGTGAATATTGGTGAAATTTTCAGTGAAATACCTGCAATAAATGGCATAATTTAATAGGTGAGATATAAAATAGTAGGTACATGTACAATTTGACAAAATGAGAAAGTCAGAATATGCATAACATAACTTTTTGATAGGGCCTGTTTTGCCTGTTTGCGGCCATCTAGAGAGTATTCTTCATACGCATGTGAATTGGTTCAAAGTGGTGGAAAAAAGAGCCGGTCGACGCCATGTTTATTGTGGCTGGAAATTTTTCTCTTGAATAGTTCTGTTGAGTTCAGGTATTTTTAGGGGGCGTGGTGATGGGGGGGGGGGGGGGGGGGGGGGGGGGGGGGGCGGAGGGTGTTGGAATGCATGCAAAGTTGCAATAGTGTCCAATGCTTGTTGTATAGAACACATCAGTAAAAATAACTGTGGTCTAAGGCCTGATATAATGGAAAAAGTAAAAAAATAAATTGTCAGTATTTTTTTATTAATTTTCAATCTACATGGCTGCAATTTTGTCAGTAAAAGGCTGGTAGGTATAGAAATCGGGTAAATATTTGGATTAATCATTACATTTGTTGAAATTGCTTCAGTTTGTGTAAAATGTATATATGCACTTGAACAATGCGAAAAACCCTATTACATTCAGTATACATATTTCTGGAAATTAAAAATTTTTGCAGGTTTTCATGGATGAAATGCATTTTTATCAGTTTTATGTTTGAAACCAGTATGCGGTTAACAAAATGGGGTATAACAAATGCCTCGATGAGATATTTTCTGGATTTTTTTAAAGAAATTTAAACTGTGCCGAGGAAATCTGACCTAGAGTCGAATATGTATTTTTTTCTATTCTTGTTTACATTATATTGCTCTTTTGGTTACTTAAATTTGCACAGTACATATAGTCTAAATAGAGAAACATGTGTAATCATAATCTGTGCAAGAAAAATCAGTTCAAGGACTTGAAAATTGAACAGATTAGGCCTGAAATTTGCATATTTTAGTTGATTTTGAAGGAAAACAGGCACGGCAGATTTTCACACACTAGACTTGCATATTGTTTTACTTTATGCTTAATTGAGCATAAATCATCATATCTGAGGTTCTGAATTGTACATTTACTTATTCTGTTGAATTTCTTACATTTTTAGTACCCAAAAACTTGAAATGAGAGCGCTCAGACAATGTGAAGTTTGTCGCATAGACGGGGATTGACCGCCTTTGCATATATAAGTCCACAACTTCTCAGATTTAGGGGGGTTGGAATGCATGCAAAATTGCGATAGTGTCCAAAGGCTATATAGAACATATAGTAAAAATAACTGTGGTCTTAAGCCACTTGGGTATCGGAATTAAATCTCCCGCATTGAGTGTACACACGCATTGAGTGTACATACACTATTAAACCTATTTTAAACCTAACCCTAACCTTTAGTCAATATAAAGTACACTGAATACGTGCGTATATTTATTGTTGGAGGCCGACGTCACTTGTTTACAAATGGCGTACAGTTGGTAAATAAATGTATGAAAAAAAATGAATTCAATTTCAGGGAACATCAATAAATAACATGTATAAATGTTTATATACGCAGACGCTCAATCCCCTTTAAATAAACAGAGGAATGATGTCGTTTTAAAAACCACTTAATCTTTCGAAATTATAATATTCTATTTTGCTTTTGAATATGCTATATAATAAAATAGTGACAATAAAAGTAAAAATTAAATGCATTGACATTCATATCATACGACACCAAAAGAGAAAGATTTTTTTAATTTTTTATATCAAGAAGTTATTGTTATAATTATTAAGAAGGCTTTGGTACTTAGTGATTCACAGATTATTTGTTATTTAAACACATGAGAATTAATTGTTTTACCGATTTTTTCCATCGTTTGTAACGGAGTACCGAAGAAAAACTATGATGTTTTACATTTAAATCAAGTACGTATTCCTCCATGGTGTACTGGTCAGATATTTTATTGCCAAGGCGGCCCGGGTTCGATTCCCAACTCGGGCATATTTTTTTTCTTGATTTATAATTTTTAAGACAGTTCAGAAACAAACCTCATGTTCTCATAATATGACAAACTACAATTTTAAAGACAGATCATTTTTAGCCAAAGGCTAGAGGTCAGTGCCTTTCATAATATTCTCCAAAAAGGAGCATACTTCATAAAATGACTCAGCATGTCATTCAAAGCATGACTATCAGCTGGAGTGCTATGTGAATGATCTTTTATATCAGTTAAACAAATTTGGTGAATAATTCAAATGGTAGACGAAATTACCTCTAGGCGCCATGATAAACCCAGCTGGATTTTGAAGTATTTACCTGTAGTCCTAAAAAGACGTAAAACAGAACATTAATCTTTGTGAACAACCATAAATACTTTAATAAAAAGTATTCCGTGACATCATACATCTCAAGATAACTTATTTCAGTAGGTGGCCTTATATCTACAAAAAATCAGAAAGCGGTAGGCCTAATATATCATGATATATACTTGTGTTGCTAGCTAAGCGTACATATTATCATTCGAACGACTGTCTATATTTCATCCACTGATAAGAGAAATATAGGAACACATTTATTAATTCAATCCAAGCCACACAAAATGTTGAACTAAATTTTAATGGCATTGGCTCGGCCAATAAGTTGATAAAATTCACAGCCCGATTAGAAAGCATATACTTAAGGAAGTTTTAAGAGTTTTTGTAAACTAACAATCGAACAAATCGCAATCTATTTGTGGTAACCAATAGGGTCATGATGGCCCTAGATCGCTCACCTGAGTTCCAGAGCTAAAACAGGCTAGAGAGTGTGCATCTTTGTAAGAGGAATTTAATATGTTCCAGTTGTTTTAAGTTTCGAGGCAATAGAAGTTGATTTCACAAATTAGTGTGACAGATGACAAACAGTTCGAACACTACTATATGCTACAGTCCAAGTTAGTTGAAGCTCCATTGAGCTGTTTATGAGAAGTCTTTTAAAGGTATTTCTATCATCAGATCTTGCGGTCCGGCTTAAAGGGTGGGGTTTTCCAATTTGAACAAACATGGGAGCAGACCATACAATTATGTTACAGACCAAGAGTAAAAAGATCCATTAAGCAGTTCACGAGAAGAAATTGTTTAAAATTATTTCTATTTTGTTTTGCGCTTGCGACACTAGGAAGGGACAAAGCGCTCTCGCTTAAACATTACTGGCGGAGAACCTTGTCAGTACGTATATACCAAATCCTCTTCAATGCTATAATCGCTTTAAGTTCGGACACAACGAGAAAAGCTTCAAAGGAGAGTACATTTGCAAAATATGTGGCCAAAAGGGCCATTTTCATGAACATGACACTTGAAGTCGTCCATTGTGTTGTGTGAATTGCAGCCAGCAGCAATCAGCTATGTCTCGTGACTGCAAAACATGGAAGGTCGAAAAGAGGTTATACGGCTATGTAATATTTAATCAGGAGATTGGATTTCTCGAAGCTATCAAAATGCAAATGGTACAATTACACTTCCATCACCGACATGATCTTATTTGTCAATTTTAAAATTACAGAATAGAAACACATTAAATTTATACATCTACTCAAACTGATTCTGAACTTGTCGCAGACAGACAAAAAGGACGGTTGCAACTAAACATAGCTAGTCATCTCTTTAAAAATTCAGCATCTAAACCAACACTTACACAAGTTGCTAAGTACCTAGACAAGCCGTCGTCAAAGTAAAAAAAAAACGGAAACACGTCAAATTCTAGTGAATGTAGGGCAAATCAAAGTCCCAAACAAAAATGGTTTGAAAACTGATGATCACATACAAACCAATGACCCACAACTAACTTACATGGATAAACAAAAAGACAATACTGTAGGGCACCGCACAAGACACAGAAGCACATGCACACAGACGCTAGGGAAAAACCTTAATTTTGACGATGAAGTTTTGTATGGTATAAGAATTTTCGAAAGGTTTCATTTCTAAATTTGTATTTCGCATTCTGTTACAAAGCTGACTTCTTTTTCGGCGTTAGTTTGTGACGTATATGTCACTGAAAAAATATCTACACTAAAAACACGTTATCAATTTTTAACCTTCTTGAAAGAGGAACAACGTTTCAGTATGATAAAGACAAAAATGTTAACTGATTACAGGTTAAAAGTATTTGATAACGATAAGCGCAAACATAGAGTTCAGCATTTATAATGTAAAACAAGAAATAGTGAGCCAAATAGAAAAATACTTTATGGATATCACACGTTATGGGCAAAGTAATACTTGGAATCAGATTTAAAAGAATTACACACGGCTATAAGAATGGCCACCTTAAACGAGTAACAGGTAAGTTAGAATTTCTGACATGAAATGATTTATGATTTGTTTTATTTCAAACATTATAATTGACTTGTCTTAATTCGCCGACAGAAACACTATTTTGTTAAGATAATTACATAAATAAATCCTTAATAGTTGATCTTACATAACATCCTTAAATAATATCTTAATTGTTTCAAAAGTTGAAAATATTTGTATTTTGAAAGTTTCTGCACAACTAAATTCTTAGTCTGGCTATCGACTAGATAATCTTTAAAAAAAAATTGTAAAAATTCTGACTTCATCAGTCCTGGCTCTGATTATCTAGTCTGGTAAACTCTGGTCAGTGCTTGTGACCGATATCTCATGATAAACCGTTAGCTGACCGATCACAAGAATGGCACACTGCAATACATTTCTCCTGTGGATAGAGATCTTAATCAGCAGTTAGTTTACATGTGGTCATCAGGTCTTCATGAGCTGAGATTCAGTTTTATGTTACAGTTTAATCTGGTTAGTTTTAATCATACACGAAAAAAATCCGAAAGGTCTGAATTGCCCTTAGTCTTCTATTATAATTATGCAAAAACTATAATACCTAAATGAAAACATTAAATAGTCTTCTTATTGGTTAGATTGATAAACATAACATAACATAAATGTTATTTGTCTTAAGCATGAAAAGCTCATCGACACAACAAAAAACATATAAACATATTTTTTGGCATGCGTAAAATACATATTCATGTAACGATGCGAGAAAATCAAAATTAACATAAGCATAACACAAAGTATGAATTTTAAGATGTGAGAGTATATTCAAAACACGAATGAACATAAATAGACTAATATCTAAGTGGCATCTGGTCTAACATTAGACTGTCTTAAATTAAAAGCTTCAGTAATATATAATGCAGGTTTCGTTAATGTATTCTTATTTGTCGAGTTTAATAATTCCATGAATTTAAAAACACTTGGATTTTCAGAGAAATATTTACTAATATATTTTTGCGCAGTTCTGCATAACAGCTACACTTTAGAATGAAGTGGAACTTGTCTTCCAAATCATTAAGGTCACAAAAAACACATTTTCTTTCCTGTCTCGGTATGGGGTTTGCAGAATGTCTGGCTTTTTCAATCATTAAGTCATGAGAACTCAGTCTTAATTTAAGAATAGCCCTTCTAGTTTATATTATTCAGAATTTTCATATAATCTGACATTTCAAACACCTGTTTTAACTCTTTGTACATATGTAACGATGGGTGGAAGTTCATATTTTCTCTCCATTCATTTATGAATGTGTCTTTTAGTCTTTGCCTTAAAACTGGTATAAACTAGTCCATGTTCACTGAACTGGGGAAAATCCAAACGTCACCAGATCCTATGTCGTTCAACATATTTCTCACTTTTAGAGACCAATTATCAGTTCCTCTGTTCGTTAAATCTAACTGGCGTGACAGAATATTTGTTAATATACAATTTTCTCTTCTTTGGTGTATTTTTAAAAAGTATTTAATAATTCTTATTTTGCGTTCAATGATTAACGGCACACGGCCAGATTCTCCATACAAGCGTAGGTTGCTAGTTGACATTTTAGCATTAAAAGTCCACTTCAAAAACTTTCTGTGTACGCGTTCTATACATTCAGCGTTTAAGAAACCCCAGATTTCGCTTGAGTATGATAGAATTGAAGATACATAAGCGTCAAACAGATTAAACATGATTTCTGTCGGAACGGTTATATCTTTTATAAATGAGTAGAGCGATCCTATTGCTTTCAAGCCTTTTCCCGCCAGTGTACTAACCGCTGTTCGAAATGAGCCACCGGATGTCAAAACCAATCTGAGATAGTTAAAATTTCTATTTCTATTCCATCGTAGGTCCATTTCTCTGAATTTCTCAAGGCGCCCCCTTTTCTAAATATGAGCCGATAAATATGTATAACCTATTTAAAAGTGCATTATGTTACTTTGATACCTGAGTAATTAAGTCATAAAATAGCACAGTGCATAATAAAATAAGAAATCAATAACTGTTTCATAAATAACAGTTTGACCCACATGTTAAAGTTGGACATTATAAAGCACAATGAATATTTTAACAATGGAATCAGCATTAGATGTTTTACAATAAAAAGTGTAAAGATATACTTAAGGCATATTTAGATGGGAATGATGTTCTTAATTTTTTTTCTTGATTTTTCAAAGATAGTTTTTAAACAGAAACTCATTTTCTGAAGTTCATAATAAGACCAAACAACAATTTTAAAGAAAGATCATTTTTACGTATACGCAATATTGCTACGCTTAGTATATGCGCATTTATCGCATTATGTTGTTCCACTCCAAAATTCAATAAATGGACATGTTAAATATTTACATAGAAAATATATTGTTCCGGGTATCTAATGTATTATTTTGTCTGATATTCGCCTATTGGTGAAAATTTAAAAATCCAGATGTCACACCTTGTTAGTTTTCGTTTTCGAGCAAGTTGTGAGTCGATCTGGTACTTTAGAATATTAAGAAATGACAGAAACATTTATGAAAACATTTTACTAGAAAATATTCGTTTTGTACGTGTGATATACAGAGCGTTATAATTCAAATTGTGTGTGAGTTGGTATTTTGCATGTATATTCATAATGTCTTATTGGATAGAATGTTGTTGGCAGATAAGTTTGTTAAATAATAATATTATTATGAGAAATTTACACATGTCATTAGGATATATACGTCTTTTACATGTCGCCATATTTATATGTATTTGTTGTATTGCCTCATGGGTCTCAAACCTTCTGGATGGAAATAAATAAAACTATTTTTCGCCAAAATCTAGAGATCGGCGCCCTTACCTAGCAAAATTGGACTCAAAGTCTTTCATATTTGTAACTACTGTGATAACTTTGAATAAAATGAAGAATAATTTTCTTTGTATGGGAATGAAAGGAGTACATGTACGTGTGTGACTTTTGCAAAATAGGCACCAATTAACAGGTCTGCAACGCAATTTTTAATTCTGCACATATGACGAATTATAAAGGTTCAAAGCCTTAATATTCAATCAAAGATAATCCCTGAATGACCACGCTGAAATTAACTGAAGATGGCATTAAGGATCTCAAAAGATTTTCAACCCGTGCAAAGAGCTATAATCAAGTTATATTTCACATTTCGAGACGTCTGCTAACAGAAAAAATCTTTTTACATAACAGTTATCATAGTTACCTTTTCTTTTCAGTGATACAGTGTTATAAATTTACATTTTGTTATAAATGCTCTTGCTAGTAGCTGCTGCCCCCGTGTGCACATGGGTTCAAAACATAACTCGGGATTAAAATGAAATAATTGTTATACAGAAAGAGTTAAACGAAGTAACTTCATCATCCTTTTTTAACATTTTTATTTATTATTTCAGCAACAGGCAAAATAACACGACATAATATGATGGGTTTTTGCAATCAGCAATGCATAATATCAGTATATAATATAAAAGAATTCAGTATATATATATATGCATACACACATGTGTCACTTTATATTAGACTGATATCAGCAAAACAGCAATACAAAAGTTACAATGAAATGTCTTACTACACGTACATATAGAGTTGAAACAAAGATCGAGACAAGATCTCTGTGATTATGATAGTTTTAAAATAATCCATTGACCTGATACGTTTTAAAGTATCGACCTTATAAATTAAAATATATACATATTCTCGAAAGAATGTAAGATCAACATAACACTACGGATTTACAGGTTAAAAATATATATACCCGAAAGAATGTAAG
Source organism: Mercenaria mercenaria (assembly GCF_021730395.1). Lineage (NCBI taxonomy): Eukaryota > Metazoa > Mollusca > Bivalvia > Venerida > Veneridae > Mercenaria > Mercenaria mercenaria. Next base: position 50,333 of record NW_026463900.1, read on the forward strand.
ATCAACATAACACGCAGTTGTAAACCTATTTTGGTTGTTCCTCTTAAATCATAACAATTTGATAAAGGATAAAACACAGTTCTAGATATTCGCCTTTATTTTTCTGGAGTGGAAAACCACACAGTTTAAAGTCAACAATCAACAGTTTTCACAAGGATATCCGTAGAATATAACAATTAAAAAAAACTTATGTATCAACAACTCTAGTGTTCTAGTGGAGAACCACAATGTTAGCACTTTGAAATCCAAAATCTATTCTGTTAGAAACCTGTTGTCTTGAGATACGCACTCAACATATAAAAACTGACCAATTAAAATTACCCCTATTTTGACTGAAATTAACAGTACAGGCCAATCAAATTCACGAAAACGTACATTGTAATAAAATTGCATATATTTAACATTAATAAGTTTTGACCGTGAGTTATCAGCACATTTTGATTTTCAAAGATTAAAGTGCGTAAGTGTGTCAAAATTGAGACAACAATAAAGTTTTGACATCTCTCATGAAAACATAACTGTGTTGCCAAAACCATACATATGTCTGGCGAGATATATTGCATAAAATGTGCCCGGTGTTTTAAGGATATCCAGTTCTAACAACAAGGTTAAAACGTTTCCAAGAATAAGTTATTTATAGTAGCATCAAAGAAAGGAGATTCCAAATGAATGTTTTTTTTAACTATTATTCTAAGTCCACAAAAACTGCTTACCAGGTAGAGATACCTTAAAACATACACCTAAAAGGAAGTTACATCTATGTTGTACCACAGAAGAGTGATCTTGGGTTTTTGCTACGGTCAGTTATAAAAAAGGTTACAATATAAGTTATTTCGGATGTTAATCTTACAAAAAATTTTAAGTCCACACAAAAATCCTTACCAGGTAGTGATGAGTCAACATACACTTAAAATTTGGATGAAACATGCATGTTGTTCTACAGAGAGTGGTCTCGATTTTTTCTTCCCTACGGCCAGTAATAAACAAGAAATATCTTTAAAAAAGATGGTCGGCGAATTGTAATAAGGAAAGAAGATTATGAAATTGTCATCTAACATTCATCTTTCATGTAACATTTTTCAAATTGCAAAACTGAACACCGCACTTTAACAATTTAAATGGTTCTCTTTTAATTTTTCACAAAGGTTTCGTGGGGTTGCAATTTTGTTTCGTTTATCCTTTGACGAATTATAACAGCAGTAGTTTGATGAAGATGTTTATTTTTTTAGCTAAATTGGTCCCTATCCCCATTTGTAACAAAATACCAGGAGACCTAACGATATTGTTACACACCAAGTTTGATAAAAATCCATTGCATTTTAGTGGTTAATGCGAAGAAAGGCATATCTACTTTTAGCTATAGTGGTCCCTAATAGAGCCCAAGTTCCTATATAAATAAATTTGGAAGAGGATCTTATAATGATGCTCCAGACCAAGTATGACAAATATCCATCAAGCTGTTCATGAGACGCTGCCTAAAGGCATTTCTAGCAGCCCCTAAAAGGGGTCAAATGTCCCAACTGAACAAAGTGGGCTGCGGGCCTAATAAAGATGCTACAAATCAAGTTTGATGAGAATACATGAAAAAAAATCAATTAAAGGATTTTTTTTATTTTTAGCTTTAGCGGCCCCTAAAATAGGCCAACTGATCCCGCTTTAACAAATGCATATTCACTATTCATGAATCTTTGGATAATGACGTCACACCGATAAAAAAGTGAAGGTCAAGGGACACATATAACTATAATTATTTCAATATTTCTGCTTCATAAGCAACGTTTGACCGTAGTCATATCACGTAGATAAACTGTATGAAGCGTACCTTCATTTCAATGTAATGAGATTCAGTCATTGTATAGCATATACATAATAAAACAGATTTCAACTGAGTTCAATATTTGCATACCATACTAAAGAAAAATATTCATATATAATAAATCAGTTAAATAATTTATAACAAATATATCAAAGCAAACAAGTACTCATTTTAATATGCAATCTGAATAAGTCACAAAAGCAAGAAACCTTTTCAAATACAGACGACAATTGTAACAAGGAAAAACTTTTAAAAAGCACTTCTCTACATAGAAGACTCTGATCACACTCTTATTCATGTGATACGCAGACTATATTCAGCTCTTTCTTTAATTTGATATATGTTGGTATTTGAACAGGTTTTTATCATATTTATTAAACTTACTTATCATTTTGAGATATATCAATACTCTTGCTAAATATACTGAGCGAAAGTTGGCTTTAAAACTGAACAGCGTCGTTTAGGATGAACGCTTTGTCTACATTTCACTCAGCGTAGCACAATCAGCAGAGTGAAACAAATTGACACTTTTCCAATCAGGGAGAGTGTTGCATAAATTTTTCATTTGGATAAATTATCTATAATGCGTTATCAAGTAGTTTGATTTGCAAACTGAAGTCAAGGTCACGAATTCGTTCTTATAACGCATTCGCCGAAAAAGTTACAGTATAAGCTGTTTATAGTAAAAACATAGGGAAATTATTCTTAACTAGGGACTCGGTTCGCGTGCACGACAATTTGTCTTATTATGATGATCATTTGTGCCAAATTACATCAAAATCCCTCCATGCATGAAAAAGAATTCCTTCGGACAAAGTTTTTGGGCATACCCCGCCCGCCAGGCGCGTTCCCATAATACGTCTCGTCTCGCAGACGGGCATATAAAAACAAGGATTAACAATCAAAAATAAAAAAAAGGCACGTTCAAAGAACGTTGTCTCATCCAACCGAAACACCATTGCAATGTATGTACGGATATGTATACATATGATTAACAAATATTGTACGTAAAATACAGAACAAAGCAAATATATAAGGAACACATAAGGTACCACATTATTGCCTGAATGATACCTTTTAAATAAGACTGAGGCAAGTTTAAAAAAAATAGTAGACACTCTTTAAATAGCTATGTCGTGCTTTAATCGTTCAGAAGTACGAATAAACCTATATTTGCTTGAGAACAGAACTTTATTCATGATAATATGACTTGAACAAAATCAGCTCCTCGTCATCATAACTATATACAGCATGTAGTAATAAACTATTTACATATACATACAGTGAGAATTAAGATATGTACAAACATCAATAATTGAAATAATAGCAATTACACATGGACTAAGCAATCAAACTTATTCGTACTAAATATTTCAAAGCCAAACAGTACAGTGTAATGTTTGGAAGTTAGCCAAAGATTTTGTAAGCTGTTTCTGAAAAAAATGACTTCATCATCAGCAAAAAAGTAATAAATAAATTGAGAGTTGTTCTAAAATGATGCATGGTTCTGGTTGCAAAAATAGTTCGACGGCATTAATGAACAACAACAACAAAAAATAACAAAGGGGTCATTATCCCCCCTTATAACACTTCTATATCACAATCGAATACATCAGATAGGCCATTTAAATGTTTAACAAATACTTTAACTTCATTATAAAGTGAACGTAAAACATTAAACAATTTAATATTAATTCCATTTCCAATGAGTTTAAACCAAAGACCTATTTTATATATGCTATCAAAACATGTTTTTGAGATCAATAAACAACAGTTAAGCTTGGATCTATGTCTTAGTTATTTTTCTATAAAAGCATTTAGTAGAAATATAGCATCAGTTGTGCTGCAGTTCGCCTTAAAACCAAACTGTTCATCGATAATAACATCATTTACTATAGACCATTTCTTCAACCTTTCATTTATTACAATTGTAAATAATTTTGCAAAACAGCTGATCGGAGTTGTTAACATCTAAATTATCTCCTTTTTTAAATATAGGAATAATAACACCTTTTGACCAAGACTTTTGAAACCACTGTTTATCAAGAATACAATTAAATATTATTTCCAATGGCTTATATAATTATCAAGTACATATGTACCTTCTTTGAAATACACGTACAAAATAGTATCTTAAAAAAAATGCTTTATCTCTGCCTAATCTTATGTGTTCCTATAAGATTTTAAGTTCCTAGGGGGAACATCTGATTACCACAAATGACATTCATTTATGAGTTGATAGTTTATAGCAGAAACAAATATATTTCAAGTAATACTTAGATCCTGGATAAAGTAAGTATTGTTAGTTCCCTTTAGGAACAGTTCCATTTAAATATGAATGTTTTCCTATTTGGAACTTACAAGGACAGTTAGTTATATGTATGATGTAATTTTTGTACTTGTTTGGCACAATCTGTTAATTGTTCTCTCTTGAACTTACAGTGTCTGTTCCTTCCTGGAACTTAAAGTAGCTTATTGAGTGCAACTGGTACATGTTCCTACCTTTAACTAACAATACCTAGATTGTTGTATGTTCCTGCCTTGGAACAAGTGTAGATAATGTATTTGTTCCTTCCTGGAACTTACTTGATGGGTTCCTTCTTGGAACTAACAGTGTGAAAGTATAAAATTCAATGCAATTACATGTTTAAACATTTGTTCCTTCGTAGAAAAATAGAACTTTAAGGTAGGTGCAGATTTATCTTTTTGCCTAGGACAAACCAGATAGAATATTTGAACTACCGGCACGAAGTCTGCCTGAAAGAGACTGTCAAAAGCTACTGGTTAGAAGACCTAAATTCATGTCCATTCTAAACTACATTTAAATTGCAAATGCAGAAAATTTAATCTTCAGTGTTCATGCTTTTTCCATGGCACACATGTATATAGTGGACCAATGTTTGTTTAAGTTTATATTTAATAAATAGCAGTAGACGATTTGAGAACATTTCTTAACAACTGCACAATTTTCATATAGTTGCTTCAAATGTTTATTTACACCACCCACTATTTCCCAGTTTGAAAGTGTATCACTCTTCCGATATTAATCAAAGTGTACTGATATACTGTCATTTTAATGTTTATTTAGTTTACAATATCTGCTAAAAATAACATCTGGATATCTCAACTAATAAAAAGTGTGTAAAAATATACATTGACTTAAATCTAAATTCAAATTGTTTGACCTTTTTCATCGAATCATATCGTATCACTTTTTGCTTGCAAGCTTTACTGTTACGTGTATTAGCTGTTATCTTGCCTCCTACAAGTTTCTAGCATTTCTATTGGTCAATAGACGTCACGTGGAGACACGATATATTCCATATCCTACCAGTACATTTTGATGAATTTTGATTAAAACAAAATGGCTGCCGCATCGCTGGCGTGATTGAATCAAGTCAGATTAATAATTAGCTCCAGCGAAATTATCGTTTCCGAGAGCAAATTTAGTGATTTCTTGCCGTTTTCATTCATTCTACTGAGTTTAGGCTCGTGAAGTTTGACAAATGTTAGCCGTAAAAGCGGAATAACTCTGTATTGAAGACACGGACGTTGAAATCTTGTTTAAGTGAAATCATCGCAAAGCAAACGGATTGACATATTTGTTACTCAGCAGTTTGTTGTAGGATCATTTAATCTACGTGCAAGATAAATGATTTAAGGTATTGGACCCGTAATAGAGTATCTCCTTTTTGAAGAGTATTCTATTCCTACCATAAACCTACTTTGACTGCAATTTTCAGGGCGGGGTGGGGGGGGGGCGTAGGTTCAAGCCCCACTGGGACCAACATTTTTTCTCATACTTTCCTTTTTTTCGAGTAAGTTTTAACTTCTTTCAAGACTTATTATGGATGTATTGTACAAAACTGGAAAATTTTCATTTTATTAGCGATTTCTTGCTGTTCAAAGTGAATTACCTCTGAATCAGGAGGGGTAGAGTTAGACATCTTTAAAAATACTGAGTTACATGCGGTAAAAGTTCTCTATTTTGCCTCCGTTCTTTAGATTACATATTGTGGAAGAAATGCGGTAGGTTTTACTTCTGCCCCAAGGTTATTTTTGATGAAGTGAGCAAAAGTCAAAACAGACCCACAGGATTCGACCTTAATTTTTCAATGTTGGAGTTTGAATTTTATCTCACAAAAAATCTGTTTACTTGAAGCACCCTAAAAATATTTACAGTTTCGTTTTGTGCTTTATAATCATTTAACATTAATTTGATGTTTCTTTTATCAAAATTAATGCTGTAATGAATTCTCTGCAAACGTTTTAGATAGTGGCCATCACATTGAAATTTGTCTCTACTTGAGCTTGAGGAAATACCATAAATTATACAAAATTTACAAAGAACGGCACGGTAAGTTGTTTAAAATTTGCAACACAGTGCGAAACATGATCAACTTTAAGAATATACCAAGCAAATGCCATTTTTAAACATTACTATTAGGGGTCCAATACCTTAACAGGAAACGGCCGAAGTTTCAAGACATTTGTGACATCGTGAAATCTGGTGATTTTCGAAAGGATGGAACAGAAAGTTTCTGATCTAAACCAGTTCATAACCTGTGTAAATGAGCTTTTGTGTTTTGTGGTTAAAAAAGAATACAGTTCATTGTGCATTTTATGGCTGGTGTTAATCAAGTATAAACAAAACATGATGACCAAACAAATGATTGCAGGATTCCAGTCTGCATTGTAAGTAGCTTTGTTAATTTACAAAATACTAGATTATAGCATGTAAAGGGCAGTCGGCAAGATAAAATCGTAACACAGCTTGTTGGTGAATATATAAAAAATTCAGCTCAGAGATGTTTATATGCTGTTACGGATCTCTGAGCTGAAACGAATCCCGTACTGAAATCTAATCAGGAATCGTGCCAGAAGTCTGTCACGCTATAATTTCATCAAATGAAATGCAATGCACTCACCTTTTACTTTAAAATATTTCTAATCCATTTTTCTTTTGATCTGGCATAAAATGATATATGCAACACATTTTGAACACAAGTTATACACATAAGTTTCAGATTGGTACCCCTGTCTGCAATATTTTGTCCGCCATTGCAGTTGTCACCTGATCAGAGTACTCTTCATTTGAAAACCAAAAGGCGGTATAGAATCGTTATTTATTGACCTTTTCTGAGAACTTAAACCTTCTAAGGTACGTTTTTTAAATAAATTTTATCGAAAATGGTTATGTTTATGATTAAAATAAATTCATAAATAGGTGAAAGTTTGATCTTGATGTCCAAAAATAACCACGTACTCTGAACTGTTGCATAACGTCATCAATTTCTAACGAGAGACTGTGCGATATGTTGCGGTTTGATACTGGTTAGTTAACCAAATGGGGTTTCGCCATAACGTAATGGACGCGACCATCGGAAAATAAAAACAGCGTCAGTTAAGTTATGGTAGCCAGAACTAGTTGGTGACAGGAATTAGGGATATACGCTGTCTCGAAAATGTAACTAATAATGTAAAAAGAAATCAATGTAGCCGGGACCGAAAATAAATGATCCGTTATGGCTATCTTTTTTTCCTTCTCTTCGCCCTGTAGATAGGTAAGTGCAATAATACGATGAGATCGCACTTATGTGTTTACACGTTTTCGGATCGTATTGTCCAATTATCAAATCCTCTGCCCAGAGGCGAAATGCAAAAACATCGATATTAACACCGCACTATCCTGTTTCGCGCCTTTGCGTTGTGTTATCTTGGCACCGCTCTTTCGACTACAAAGAAATGTGATAATATATCATACTTACGTATCGTTATATCGTCTTTATACTAAAGGGGCGATAATTCGGTAAGTAGTCGGAATGTTACAGTTGTTAAATTTTTGAAGGGGCGAAACAACGATGGCCCTAACGTAATACCATAAAATACAATTTTGAGAAACAAGTAATAGATCTTTTCGGCGTAAATGGAAATGTACACGACTACGGACATGTATACGTATTCCGATTAATTTCTAGGGGTTTTCTCAAAACACTGGACACATTTTGAATAGCAATAATTCTAACGAATAATTCAGCCAGATCACATACAAAATCAATACACGAACGTACATAATGAAAAGTATTGCATAAACCAACCGTGCAAGATCAGGTCTTACTTGAGCCTGTCCACTTAATGTTGGTAATTAATATCAAGTTTTATTTGAGTTTAACGAACGACAGTTATTCACGGCGAAGGACTGACGGACGACAGATACCGTATACCTCACGGGTCTTCGACACCTGGGAAATAAAAACACTGCTGATGGTAGTTCTTTTCAGATTCAATAATTAGGGGACTTTAGAATAAAATTGCGAAAAGCAATTTTGTGCAAACCATAATTTTAGTTCTTCTCTAAGCATTATCATGTAAAACTAAAAATGAATGAACATTTACAAATGGATAAAGGCATAATGTGAAAAAATAGGAATGCACAATGAGAACTTATTACGGTGTAGCCGGTTAGCACAAAGGTAAATTTTGATATGTCATCTTTAAATTTAATTTAAAGGGGTAACCTAATTACTACACGAGAAGCGATTATATGTGGACATCCTTGCTGGAATGATGGCTAAATTATAACAATACTGTCTTTTATACTTAATGTGTAGGATATGGAACAGTATACAGAATACTAGTAGTTATTACGAGCGAAGCGAACGAGAGTTTTGTTTAATATTCTAGGACATTTTTTAATAACTTGCAGCCAGATTATATCATTTTTATTGCAAACTTGACCTTGGCTAAGAGGCAGTATTATATTTTAAATACTGTAATATTCTTTGAGAGAAAAGAGGGTAAAATGTTTCATGAGATTTTAGAATATTTCCAGAAATGTATTGTCTTTATAATTGAGACAAGACTACTAATTTAAAATTAAGTGAAATGTTGCAATCGGAATCACGCGACATGATCATTTATTTATCATTTTTGACAGCCTCTCCCCTGACTTTTCTAGTGGTCATCGCTTTAGTATAGATATGAATAGTTTGATGAACCCAAGTTTCTTATGAAATATGGTTGTGATTCCAAATTTATGTAAACATTTCACACTAGGCGACAGAACTATAAAGCGAAAATTTTAGGAGGTAAATATATTCTATCACTGTGGAAGTATTCTATTTGTTTAGAAGATTTCAATATTCAAATTAACGATATGCAAGACCATTTCTTAGGGTGGTCAAATTCAGCTGTGCCATGACTATGATACAAGGTATAAATATCAACTGATGATAAGGTTTTCGTTGTTGTCTTGAGACAACCCCCACTTTTGTCCGACGTACATAATACATGCACGTAGTCGAACACGTACATTTACGCCGAAAATGTCTATTAATACCTGGTTTACCTTTAGACATTTAAGCATCAATTATATATCTATAAGTTTATACATAGAATGCTGTTGCATGCCTTTACGCCGATATGCAGCTGCGTAGAAATTTTTTGTCAAACATTGTTTGAGTAAGGAGCCCATATATGCAAACTTCATGTTGAAGTTTAACTCAATTTCTTCTTCTATGTGAACTTATTCGTAGGTAAATTGTGCCATCATAAAAAGGGCATTAATGCCGATGCTGAGATCTGTACATGCTTATTTCACATGCGCGTAGATCTTTTAAAATCATGATTATTATTATGGTTTGTATCAAATGTTATTCAATGAAAAACAAGGTTTTCTTCAGTAGATTTGCTTTTAACATACTTCAAAATACACCGATTTGCGTCCTCACTTAAAACAATTCCGGGGGAGGACAATCCAACAACGCATACTAGTATAAAAGACGGTTTCAGCTACGTGCCTGCTATTTCTCACAATGCATGTTTATCAAATTTGTAATCCGATAACCTTTATTGACAAGTAAATCACGTGGCGTTTATAGTCAAATGTCACGCATTACGTAGGTAAAGGTGCGACAAAGTTTTCCGACTAGGATTTCTATTAAGACAAGGTAAATAGATTTATTAGTTATTTTCTGGAATCACAGTTTAATGTATGTTAATAAAATGCGACCGTAATAAAAATACATGACACTGTCAACAGTTTTTCGTGGACGTCGGGGTCAGCTTTGGCGTTGATACTTTTGTTTAAGTCCACTTATCTCAAAATAAATCTTTAAGTAAATTTGTAATTAAATACCCACAATTTTATATTTCATTTTGTTAGAATTATGGAACTTCCAACTAGGACAATTCATAGTTCTTGGCTTAAGGACACGTCACGGCTGAGATATTTTAGCATTATTGCAGCACGCAATCGGTATTAAAATTGTGTTTCCAATACATGCTCATAAGATATATCCCCAATAAGTATGTGAAAATAAGGGATGTGTTTTGTATAATTGCAACGTAGTGAATTGCTCTAAGTGACAAATGACTGAAACAATAGGAATTCTTGCGTGATCTGGATAGACAAACGACAGTAAGGTAACACTATATTCTTAAATTGTTTTAATTAATGAGTTGTAAGCTATAATATAGAAAATCCATTTTAAGAAAATCAAACTGGAAGGTAGAAAAATCTTAATTAAGTCATGAATTATCATACCTTAAGGCTTTGTCAAAGTTTGTCATTTGTTTTCACGAGCTGTCAAAATTATTTTTATCTGTCCATTCTGTATATGCAGTGTTTTTTGTAAGTATTTTGGTAGGACATTGCAGTGTGTAACTTACTTTATATTCCACATTAATATTTATGCTTGAAATTGCTTTGTTGAGCTCACTGAAGTCACGTAATAATTTCTATTGTTTTATTTTATTGTCTGTAATAAAGCTATTAAACCTCAATATTAAGATATAAGAATTTTTCCTTTCTGATGGACAAAGGAATTCAGAACACAACAATTTTGGAAAGAACTGAATGTTTTTTTATCACTCATCGGAATTCAAAACGTAATACTATCTTAAAACACGGTACACTTGCTCACAGTAAGCAATAAGAAGTATCGTACCAAGTAAGTAAAAATATAGCAGATATGCATTTCTAATATAATTGTCTCTATTAAAACTCTGTCTCTATTAAAACTCTCTTACGCTAGAATGACATCACGTTAACATACCACGACGTCAAAGTTTTGTTGCGGCCTAGAAAGAGCGCTTTTATATTCTTTCGACTGTTTAGATTGAGGGCATATTAGAATCGAAATAATTTTAACACTATTTATACACTCGGGCGGAAATACGTAATAAATTGCGCCCGCGTGCAATTACGCCCGACGTATAACCGCCCATCGTGCATAGATACTGTTAAAGCACTCTTTTGCGATATATAATTTCTTCATTGATTACAATATTTCATATTAACAACCCAATGAGGCATAGTAACATCACGGCTGACATTTCATACTTTCAGCATAATACAAAAAGAGTCTATGGTGTTGGAGTAGGACTTTCATATTTATTCAGACAAACCATTTCTAAATAGAAAACGTTTTAAAATGTCGTAACTTCCTTACTCATTTGTTACAATGCAATGCGAAGTCGATGTTTGCTATTGTAAAATGTTTTAAAATTAAACAAACTAGAAAATGCTTTTGTAAAAAAGCGCATGTCTCCCCAAATGCCAAATCCTATAGGCAAGAAGTCAATAGGGGTCAGGAGCGAAAGTCAAAGAGACACTGATGGTTGGCTGCAATAGGGATCATCTACTTGGCATGTCCAGTCATCCCGCTAAATTTCAACACTCTGGGCCTAGTGGTTCTCAAGTCACTGTTCAGGCTCCTGTGACCACAACCTTTGATCAAGTGACCTCAAAATAAATAGGGGTCATCTACTCTGAATGTCCAATCATCCTATTAAGTTTCAACATTGTAGGTCAAGTGGTTCTCAAGTTATTTCCAAAAAATGATTTTACATAAACAGGCCACTGTGACCTTGACCTTTAATTGACTGACTCCAAAATCAATAGGGGTCATCTACTCTGCATGTTCAATCATCCTATGAAGTTTTAACATTCTGGGTCAAGTGGTTCTCAAGTTATTGATCGGAACTGGTTATCAATGTTCAGGCCCCTGTGACCTTGACCTTTAACGGAGTGACCCCAAAAACAATAGGGGTCATTTACTCTGTATGAACAATCATCCTATGAAGTTTCAACATTCTGGGTTGAGAGATTCTCAAGTTATTGATTGGAAAAAATGGTTTTCCATGTTCAGGCCCCTGTGGCCTTGACCTTTAATGGAGTGACCCCAAAATCGTTAGAGGTCATCTACTCTGCATGACCAATCATCCTATTAAGTTTCAACATTCTGGGTCAAGTGGTTCTCAAGTTACTGACCGGAAATGGTTTTCAATGTTCAGGCCCCTGTGACCTTGATCTTTAATGGAGTGACCCCAAAATCGATAGGGGTCATCTACTTTGTATGTACAATCATCCTATGAAGTTTGAACATTCTGGGTAAGTGGTTCTCTAGTTATTGATCGGAAATGGTTTTCCATGTTCAGGCCCCTGTGACCTTGACCTTTGATGGAGTGATCCCAAAATCAATAGGGTCATCTACTCTTCATGATCAATCATCCTATGAAGTTTCAACATTCTGGGTCAAGTGGTTCTCTAGTTATTGATCGGAAATGGTTTTCAATGTTCAGGCCCCTGTGACCTTGACCTTTGACGGAGTGACCCCAAAATCATTTGGGGTCATCTACTTTTCATGACCAATCATCCTATGAAGTTTCAACATTCTGGGTCAAGTGGTTCTCTAGTTATTGATCGGAAATGGTTTTCAATGTTCAGGCCCCTGTGACCTTGACCTTTGACGGAGTGACCCCCAAAAACAATAGGGGTCATTTACTCTGTATGAACAATCATCCTATGAAGTTTCAACATTCTGGGTTGAGAGGTTCTCCAGTTATTGATCGGAAATGGTTTTCCAAGTTCAGGCCCCTGTGGCCTTGACCTTTAATAGAGTGACCCCAAAATCGTTAGAGGTCATCTTCTCTGCATGACCAATCATCCTATTAAGTTTCAACATTCTGGGTCAAGTGGTTCTCAAGTTACTGACCGGAAATGGTTTTCAATGTTCAGGCCCCTGTGACCTTGACCTTTAATGGAGTGACTCCAAAATCAATAGAGATCATCTACTTTGCATGTACAATCACCCTATGAAGTTTCAACATTCTGGGTCAAGTGGTTCTCCAGTTATTGATCGGAAATTGTTTTCAATGTTCAGGCCCCTGTGACCTTGACCTTTGATGGAGTGACCCTAAAATCATTTGGGGTCATCTACTCTTCATGACCAATCATCCTATGAAGTTTCAACATTCTGGGTCAAGTGGTTCTCTAGTTATTGATCGGAAATGGTTTTCAATGTTCAGGCCCCTGTGACCTTGACCTTTGACGGAGTGACCCCAAAATCAATAGGAATCATCTACTCTTCATGACCAATCATCCTATGAAGTTTCAACATTCTGGATCAAGTGGTTCTCTAGTTATTGATCGGAAATGGTTTTCAATGTTCAGGCCCCTGTGACCTTGACCTTTGACGGAGTGACCCCAAAATCAATAGGGATCATCTACTCTTCATGACCAATCATCCGATGAAGTTTCAACATTCTGGGTCAAGTGGGTCATCTACTCTTTATGACCAATCATTCTATGAAGTTTCAACATTCTGGGTCAAGTGGTTCTCTAGTTATTGATCGGAAATGGTTTTCAATGTTCAGGCCCCTGTGACCTTGACCTTTGACAGAGTGACCCCAAAAACAATAGAGGTTGTCTACTCCAGCAGCCCTACAACCCTGTAAAGTTTGAAGGTTCTAGGTCAAATGGTTCTCCAGTTATTGCTCGGAAATGAAGTGTGACGTACGGACGGACGGAAGGACGGACGGACGGACAGGGCAAAAACAATATGTCTCCTGGGGGAGACATAATAAACTATTGAGCTGTTTCTAAAGCAAGTATTTATGTATAAATAACTGTAACGTCAGTAAAACCTTGTCTATGCAAATTACTCCATTTAATTGGACAAACTCGAAACACCTTAAATTTTAGCTTTAAATTTATATATCTTTTAGATTAACATATAATAGCTTACACAATGGATGTCTTTTATCCGTCCTTAGCACTTGAATCTTCATTTAGATTTCCACGAGCTTTTGACCTCAGATTTGAAGTTTTAAAAGCGCATTATTAAAAACATGAACACATATCGTGACTAATGTTTATGTATGTTATATTTGAACCTTTCAAGATCGTTTAAATGATATTTTATATAGTTATTTTTTGTGCAATTGAAGCAAAAAAAAAAAAAAAAAAAAAAAAAAAAAAAAAAAAAAAAGAAAAAAAAACGCACTTTAATTCCTAGTTAGTTAAATTAAAAAAAGAGTTTTGTTTTTTAAAAATTTTTTGGCTGTCAGAATTTTCGCATAAAAAATGCCGAATCATGTGCTAAAATGTTTATTTTGTTGAACGCACTAAGATAAAATTTTTGTTTTTCCTGTATGTGGGAAATTTTACTCAAAGGCTATTCTATAGTAAATACATTTGCTATATGATTCATATAAAATTAACAATCTTCTGACAGCTAAAATGCTACCAAATGTAAAGCATAGGTCCACAATGAAATAAAAACAGGAACTGGCTTCATAAAACATAAAAATGCCACTTAAACTGGGAATAAATTGAGGAATTCTTCATTCCTCCATTATCCGACTAGCCCGGAAGTGATGTTTGATTACCTAATATTGTTGCACCTTTAAGAAAAAAGTGGCTTTCTATAATAGTGCCAGTTTCATTTATATAGTAACAGTTGCTTTATTACATGAATATACCAAGTTTCAGTTTGAAAAAAAAATATTATTATTATTTCAAGGTTTAATGGCATTTTCAGTAACGTGTGTAACTGCGGTAATTTCCCTCAAACATAGCTGTCGCGACATAACCTTTAACCATTTCTCCTACCTGGGGCTTAGTTTTGCCATATTCTGCTATTTTGAACACAAATTTGTAAGCAAATAACACATAAACACTGTTTGATATAAAACTCTAGACTCTGGATAGCTATATAGTGTAAAAGGGAATCGATCCTATCGTTCACAGTAACATGCGATATATCGAATGAGACATATATTATCGAATTAAAAAAAATGTGTATCCGGCACGTTGTACCCCTATCAGCCGTTTTATATGTTCATTAGTTGATCGTATAGTGGATTTTATTTAGTACATAAAAACATGAGGTACAAAGTTCTTTAAGATATGGTTTATTCATTCCAAAGCCCGAAACTATCCTGAATTAATTAATACATAAAATCTCTCTCTCTAGATGCACATTTAAAATAATAATTATATCTTTCTTAAATTAATTTATCCATAGTTCCGAAATAGTCCTTTAAAATAAAATAAGTTTAACAATAATAATGATGATAATTTAGAATCTTAAATGCCAAAACTGAAAGACAGCCATCATCTTACAGCTCAGTTCGAAAGCTGAGGCGCTCTGCAGCAGAAGTGCTGCCTAGCTAAGGTGCTCTTCACATCCTACCTACGAAACCCTTTATCTAAAATTGCTGACCCTTAAATTAGTCTCACTTTTACTATAGTCTGGCTTCTTTAAAGAAAATGAGTATGATTTCAAGTTTAGAAAAAAGTTAGAATCAAATAAAACTTTTCTTATTAATTACAATAACGATACAGTCATAGTATTTTAACGTTTACAGAGCGTCTGAGTTTGGGTATTTTGGAAGAATACGCTTTTGTTTTGTGCCTAATAAGCGTCCAAATAACTTGTCCGAACCGCAACGTCTTGAACATCAGTACAAATATGGATACATGTATATGGTATATTTACACGTAATGTGCACTTGTAAATAAAAGCACTTAGTGAGCACAGTTCATATAAATAGGTATACATCTCCGGAGATAGCACCTATCTAAGAGTCGGAAATTACCTGTAATACAATTCATTATGGGTAGTGTTGTTTCTATTCTAAAATCTACCTTTAAATTGATAGGGAATCAATCCCACGCTTAGCGACGAACATCGGGATCGATCCCTCTACGGTAACATGCGATATACCGTATGAGATTTTAGCTATCGAATTAAAAAGTGTGTCCTTCCGTGCTGTCATTAGACAGTTTCAAATGTTATGGAATGGGTTGAAGTCGGATCGATTCCCGATTTAGGAAGTGCCTTATTTCATGTTATTTAGGCTCTGAATATGCACATTTTTGAAAATAATCCGAAACAGTAATATTTATAATAAGGTTTGTTTACATTTCTATAAATACAAGAATTCTCCTCGAAAATGCTATACAATGTCAAGTATAGGTCCACAATGAAATAGAAACAGAAACTGGCTTACATAAAACATAAAAATGCCATTGTAACTGGGAAAGAATTGAAGACAATTTCTTTCCTCCATTATCCAACTAGCCTGGAATCTATTAAGATATATTGTACCTAAAGCTAAACAGACGTCAATGATGTAATCCATCCTTAGGAGCAGACTCTGTGGACTTGTGGAAATAGTAAAACAAGAACACGTTTATGTAATGAATGATTTTTGCAACAATTACAAATTAAATACAGACAAAATATACCATGCTGATGGAGCTGCATAGGGGTTTGATTGTCAAAGTCTTATATATCAGAGATTTGTCTAATTTCCGAAACGAACATTCTCATCCATCAGAAGTTTGACAAAATCCCGTGAAGAATCTTTCGTTAATTCGGTGAGCATGCGCACTCGTTATTACTATCAGGATGTATCAAATCGGGAAATAGTATTCCCTATGTATTCTATATCAACTGACTTTTTTTAAAAAGCTATCAAACCTATCTAGACCCAATTCAGAGAACAAATCCTTACCTCATTTTAAAGTGTTATGATAAAACTGACAAAATGAAGAGAAAAGTAGGGGTCATTATTCTTATAAGAGAGATGTCTCTTGTCACATTTGCACACTGTAAAATCACACCAAAATCACACCAAAATCACACTGCTGTGACCTGGAAGAACTACTCATACTAAAACTTTCACTTCACCAAATACAACCTCCACTCCCATTTTTCCTACCAAAATGTCAAAAATACACCCACAATGAAATTTAAACAGAAACAAGCTTTGATTTAGACCTGTGTGGCCATCTAAAGTTCAAAAACCCGTCCGCCATTACTCGATGGCTCCCACGCTGGTTCCTTTGCTGTAGTTAAGCCAGGAGTGGTTTCAGCCAATCAATGTTTGACATTCTTTGGCACACCAAATAGAAACTTCAAACAAAGTGTAAGTAAGGTACTTGCTATCGATGGATAAAGGCGATATTTAATCATTGTGATTAGTAAAGAATTTACCTCAAGAAGTAATAAATTCCTCTTCGAATCATTTTGGAAAGGACGCGATCACGCTTTCCACGGACGATTTTGATTGCTTCGCTACGATTTATTGCGTAACGTTGCCAGACACAAAGGTTTTCTTTGGCTTGAAAATAAGTCTGAATGTGGGCGTCTAAACATGCTTACCTCTCACACACAAAATGAGCCAAAATTCACAATATTCGCTACGGGACAAAGAATGTAAAATGCACCCATTTTCATCATTTTATCGCATAATTGAACGCATGATATAAGTATACGGCTGTCAACACGGAGCTAGAAAAATCGATTCAAGCATTAAATTATTTTACACAAGAATGTGTGAAAATCAAGCAGTATTCACTCTTTTGTTTTGTGTGAACGAATTCAGTTTCGTCATACATCTGGCATTCCTTAAATTCTATAAAGTATTTGGCAATATAATGTTTATGTTTTAGTGTCAGGGGGGCCTGCCAATTTACAATATCGAGTTTTGCATTTTCATTCCATAAAATATTTTTATTTAAGTGGATGTCTCCCTATAAAACGGTTCTGTAGTTTGGACACAATATTTAATTGGAATGGATTCAGAAGTGGATGTAGATGCTCATGCTCTTCCGGCTAGACCAGAGATACAAGAATATGTATCACCTAACCAAAGTAGCTCTTCTGATGATATCAGTACTGGGACTAATAGCAGTCTAAGCGAAGCCGCGCAACAAGACCTTGCAAATGAAAGAGAATTGGTACTGCCTCCCTTGCCTTCAGATGAATGGCCGTTTGGTCAAATGTTAGTTAAAATTGCTAAAGGCATAAGTAAGGACGAATTGGAAGAAATTAAAGAAATGTTCAGAGGTAAAACCTTTTGTTTTGTAAATATTTATTTCAGCTGAGTGAATAGCAAAATACACACATAAACGATATTATTTCAAAACGACTATTCCGTGACATACTATTTGAAACAATATTTTCTTGGTATCACAAGGAAACAATAATCTATGTGAATTAAATATACATCATTTAGGTAGTTTCAATAATTTCTCGTAATGAAAATTTCATTACGTAAATATTACGTTATTGTGTGTGTTTCCTTTTTGCAAACACAGACACATTATCTTTTTGCTAGCTGCATTTAGCAGTTGATATGCCCTTAGTTAAAACAATTCTACATCTTTTGTCATTGAATTCTCTTGTTATAATCTTTGCATACCAGCATAGTACTAAGATGTTTTCTTTATCCATAATAGAATCTGTTGAATGTAATGCAGTTGGCATCTTTGGATATTCTCACATAAGTAAACTGTTTCGATAACAAGCAAATGGAACTATTAGATCGTTAATGTGATAAATGTCTTCAAATGTTTGGACAATCCGAAGACAAAACTAATGGCATCTGTGCAGTTTTTGGAGAGTGAAAAATTACGCAGAAATAAAAAGAAGTGAAATCAGTGACCTGCTTTTAAGCCTTTGCATGAATTAAAAATGGAACACTGTCACTAGAAAACGAAAACACCAACAACGAAATATATAATACATACTAAGCAGTTTATGCTAATACATATTAGACGTGTTCTTGATAATTGCAGGGTCCGATGGCATAGGAAAAAAGGTCAGAGAAAAATGTGACAAGTGTATAACACTTTTTGGCGTGCTCAGAGAAAACATGTACATTTCTCCCTCTGATCTTTTGTATCTATACAAAATACTGTACACCCTTCGAAGGAGAGATCTGTTGGATATTGCTGTCGAATATAGTAGAGAGAGACATAATGTACTTCATTACTTTGAATCGTCTGAAATGACAGGTGAGGAAGGCTAAAACGTTATACACTATAATCATTTCAATGTATCTTTTGGAATTAATACAATGATACAAATCGATCTGCATGTAATTAATCTTACGTTTCATTATATCCGGGTATACAGGTGCATTTTTATTATTTTATAAATATGCAAATACTTAAAATGTTTAGCCAGGCTAAAAAGCTACTGATCTAGGGATACTAGTATTTAAAAGTGATAATCCCATATGTATCAGCTTAGCAAAAAGAGTTTTAAAGAATACATTGATATCACAGTTATAACTGATGCATGTAAGAAAATTAGTAAAACAATGTGAACAAGAGTACGTAATTTTCCATTAGCTGTACTGATTTGGCTGAATAGTCAATTAAAAGTCATGATAAATGCTTCAATAATGAAAAGTGATGTCGTCTATGACAGATATTGAATTGACTTCGAAATTTGCATTATCCGCAAAGAAGTAATTTTGAGACAGTGTCTTTGAAAGTCTTTTGAGAACTTTGAATGAGATGAGTCAATGTAACCTTTTCTTATCGATAAATACAGCACGTATATTTTCAAGGATAAGATGTAAAACGTAGCTATATGTTTAAATGGAACAAATATCATGCAAGCAAAAGTGCATTAGATGAACATCAAAATGAAATTCATGCTCACGTTAGTTATAAATTCATCTGAAAATATCTTTGTTGTCTTAATTATTTACAGAGGAAGGATATGAAACTATTAAGATTCATGTTGAGGGGCCGGATTTCAAAAAATTCAAACCAGAATCTGTCGAGAGGCTGAGGCAGGTTGTCGCTAAGATTGTTTGTGTTCCAGCTGAAGAGATAAGGTTGGCAGGAATAGAACCTGGTTCTAGTTTACTGGTTATTTTGCTTCTGCCAGAGATGTACACCACGGTACTGCATGACATGCTTAAACGTGGAAGGAATCTTTGGGAACTTCGAGAAATAGACGTTGATGTCATCCACTTGAGGGGTCAAGATTTCAATCTTAAAGGTTCTGTAACGATATTTGAGATTAGTTATTGATATTGATAGAACCAAAAGCTTCCCTTATGAATTAGCGAGCTGGTCAGGTACGGGAAATAGGAAAGTACCGTTAACGAATTAAAGGGCACTGAACAAATTAATTGACAGTAACTACATGGTATAACTCCAGTGTTTTCTTTCCTTAAAATCTCTGAAAACTAGTAGTGATAGTTAGATGAAAAGTAAGGAATTCTTTACTTTAACATGACATCAGGATGTCTAATTGACCATTGGGAAATAGATTTTAGTTTAGCGTGATTTGTTGGCAAATAAAACATGGTTCTCAGTTCCTTAAATTACAATTACTTGCAAGTTTTGTACTGTTCCTTTTCTCCTAGGGTTAGACGATACTTTGTATTGATCCTTGATTAACGATCATATGTTTTGTGCTTCATGCTCTTGGTTATGCTTTAATTGTTTGTTTGATTAATTAGCATAATATATTTTGGCGTGCAGCACTTATTAATTCAAGCTTTACCTGCTAGTTTTAGGTAATAATTAAGCTTACACAGTACCCCTTTTACTTTTGTCGGTGTTCGGTCGTTTAAACATTCAGTACTTGGTTGTAATATTAATACATATGCGTGTTAAGTTTGAACACAGGAATATTGCAAATACATAAATCTAGACTATTTTGTTTGAAACTGACTTATATGCTATTCGTGTAACTTCTGAGGCCCACCCCTAATGTATTTACTGTCAAGTGTATTTACGCTTGATATATGCATCATAAAGTTCAATTCAACAATAAATCAGAACCGTTTTTGCCAAAGAAATATGATATTATGCTGTTTGGAACGGAATAACCATTTCCTTTCCATTTTTTTCCGCGAACACGAATACTATCTTCACATTGAAACACTGTAATTTTCCTTTTTCATCTAAATAAATCTATGTTGGCGGTACTAACTTGCCTTTGTTGCATAACATGATCTTTCGTTTAGAGTATATCTATCTTTATGCTGCTTTATTTTTCCCGAAGCTATTTAGAAAATCAACGAAGGTAAGACTGTTGTGTTCATTTTCTCGGAACAGTCCAACACATTGAACTTTAGACTTTTCATTTAATACAGCTTGTGATTATTTTTTGTATTAGAATAAACTAATACCAATTTTTTCACTTCAAACTTTCTTATCTTTTGTTATTCTGTCTATCAAATATACAGACTCACCAACGTATGAAGTGCCCGAAACTGAACAACAGAAAAAACTTAGCAATATTTACGAACAGCTTCGACAGAAATCAAAGGCACTTGAAAACAGTAATCTGCAGTCTATTAAAAAGTCAAAGGAAATCGAACAACTTAGGCTGGAAAACGAAGATCTTAAACTTGAAATGAAGAAACTCCGAGAACAATTGCAAAGCTATACCACCGGTACAGAACATATAAAGCTTGAAAACAGATGTTTAAGTTCAGAAGCGACAATAGAAACTCTTCAAAGGATGCATTTCATGCCGTCCAATGGTAGGAAAGCAATTTCAGATATGCAAGAAGCTCTAGACGATC
>NW_026463901.1:0-69221 GCF_021730395.1 Mercenaria mercenaria
ACTAATACCCTAAAAAGCCAAGCTACAACATATACAATACATAAGTTTAGCAGTTATAATTAATGAAGTCCCATTAATATGAAACTAAGTGTCATTTTACTACCATATTACTTTTCAACAGTACAATGTTTAAGTTATGAAACAAAAAAGTAGCATGCATTCTGCCAAATGATCACTAATACCCTAAAAAGCTAGGCTACAACATATACAATACATAAGTTTAACAGTTATAATTAATGAAGTCCCATTAATATGAAACTAAGTGTCATTTACTACCATATTACTTTTCAACAGTACAATGTTTAAGTTATGAAACAAAAAAGTAGCATGCATTCTGCCAAATGATCACTAATACCCTAAAAAGCTAAGCTACAACATATACAATACATAAGTTTAAGCATTAGTTTTAAAGATGAAACAATTTCAAAACAACAGAAAATAACAGCATTTGTTTGAAAAAAGAATAAAAAAACAGCATTATATTTAAAGATTATTCACTATGAACAAACAACAGTAGACAACAGCTTTAGTTTAGAAAAAACAAAAACAACAACAGTCGTTTAAATAAGATACAATCTAATACAACAAGATCTGTTAAAAAAAGAACAGAAAACAACATATTAGTCTTAAAGATGGTACAATAGGAGAAACAACAGAAAACAACAGCATTAATTTTAAAGATGATAAATCTGAAGAACAACAGACAACAAGAGCATTTGTTTAAAAAAAGAACAGAAAACAACAGCATTAGTTTTCAATGTGATACAATCCGAAAAAACAACAGAAAACAGCAGCATTAATTTTAAAGATAATACAAGCTGAAAAACAACAGCATTTGTTTAAAAAAGAACAAAAAATGTGCATTTTTGACTATTTCAGGGGCCATAACTCTGAAAATAGGGTGCAGACCAAAATGAAAAATAGGAGGTGTGCAATGTTTCAATCTGATTAAGACAATGCAAGGCATCATGAATCTATATCACACACTTTTTGAGCTAGGGCATGTCACAAGGTGAAATGTGCATTTTTTTTGAACTATTTCAGGGCCATAACACTGAAATTAGGGGGTGGAGCCAGACGAAAAAAAGAGTTGCGCAAGTTCATATCATGATAAAGACTCATGCATGTTAGTCAATTTTAATCTCAACTACATTTTTTGAGCTAGGCGCGTCACAAGGGTGAAAATGATGCATTTTTTGACTATTTCAGGGCCATAACTCAGAAAATAAGGGGGAGGAGCCAGATGAAGATTAGAGGTGCGCAAGTTCATATCATGATAAAAACCATCATGGTTTAGTCAATTTAAGATCAAATACTTTTGAGCTAGGCACGTCACAAGTGAAAATGTGCATTTTTTTTTTGACTATTTCAGGGCCCTCAATAACTCAGAAAAAAGGGTAGGAGCCTGACTAAAAATAGGAGGAGCGCTAGTTTCATGTCATGATAAAGACTCACGCAAGTTTCAATCAATTTATGATCAATTACATTTTGAGCTAGGGCGCGGTCACAAGTGAAAATTGCATTTGACTATTTCAGGGGCCAAACTCAGAAAACAGGGTCGGAGCAAATAAAATAGAAGTGCGCAAGTTCATAAATCAGATAAGACTCATGCAAGGTTTCATGAATCTATATCCAACACTTTTTGAGTTAGGCGCGTCACAAGGTGAAAATGTGCAATTTTTGACTATTTTCAAGGCCATAAAACTCTGAAAAAAAGGGAAGAGCCAGACTAAAAATAGAGTTGGCGCAGTTCATGTCATGATAACTGACTCATGCAAGGTTTCATCAATTTATATCAAATACTTTCAAGCTAGGCGCGTTCACGAACTTCTTCGACGGACGGACAGATGGAACGACAGTAAGACCAAATCTATCTGCCCCCACCACTTCAAGGGGGTGGCACAATGACAACAATCTGAAGAACAACAGAATACAACCAAGCATTAAGTTTAAAGATGAAACACAATCTGAAAAACAACAGAAACACCAGCAGCATTTTGTATAAAAAACTGAAAATAACAGCATTAGTTATATAGTGACACAATTCGAAAACCAACAGACAACAACAGCATTTGTTAAAAAAGAACAGAAAACAACAGCAATATTTTTAAAAGAAGATCAATCTGAAAAACAGAAAATAACCAGCATTTATAAAATATTAATAAACCATAAATAAACCAGGTGACCCCCCGGGGCAGGCCATATTTGACCCTAGGGGATAATTTGAACAATCATGGTATAGGACACACTAAATTATGCAACATACCAAATATCAAAGTCCATAGGCCATGTGGGTTTTTGTACAGAAGATTTTTAAAGTTTTCCCTATATATTAATATAAACATGTGACCCCCCGGGGCGGGCCATGTTTTGACCTAGGGGGATAATTTGAATAATTTTGTAGAAACCACTAAATAATTGCTACACAAACAGATAACAAAGCCCTAGGCCCTGTGGTTTGGACAAGAAGATTTTTAAAATTTTTCCTTTCTCGGTTTGCCATTGCAAACCAAGTTCTACATTGGAAATTCAATTCTTTGCAATATTTTTGAAAGGGGACCAACCCATGGATCATTCATGTATTTGGTGTAAAATAGCCCAATTGTTTTCAAGAAGATTCTTTTAAAGTTGATGAACTGACGACGGATCCTCACGCGGTCACTTTGATTACAAGGTGATCTAAAAATAATAACAAAGAAGAACTACAAAACAACAGCATTAGTTAGCTAAAAATTGTAAATCAAAAAATTAACAAGGACAAACAATGTTTGTCAGAATTTTCACTCGATAAAAAGACACAATCCTATATTGTTTTGGTCTGGTTATATCCAAGTATGACTAAACACAATTCAGATCAATCAATGGCAATTTTTCCCCACATAGTGGTGTAGATGTATAGTATAACCAACCCCCTTTTTGCACATTTCTGACATGACGAGCATTGGGGTTGTCCCTCCAACTAAAATAAGATAAGTAGACATTACATGCTAAGGCATGAGCCCTATCCAAAAATAATACAGAACACTGATAAAAAAAGTAATTCTAATATTTTTTTAATGTGTTTTCTTAACAACGTGTAGTTTTAAATACACCATTTCTTCCGCATGGGCCACATCAGAAATTTATTTCTATCTGTGTAGGACATTTAGATTCAAATGAAATTTAATTCCTTTATTTTCCAAAACTTTAAGTTAGATTACCAGTCATAATACTCAGAATGGGAAACATGAGTACTTACTTTTCGTGATGCAGTGTTTCTCTGCAGGTAACAAACTTTGCTAATAAACCCTGAATACTGGCCCAACACTTGGCCTATTACCAGTTTAGAACAATAAATAGACTGAAAAAGAAAAAGCAAATTAAATATAGCACTCAAAACCTTAATACTTACACATAATTATTTATAACTCTATAAAATTTCTACTACTTATTGGTTAAGAAAAAAGGTCATTTTTTTTTGTTTGGTTTAACATTTCATTAGGATTCAAATTTTTCAAGACAAAAAATGGGAGTTTTAATTGTTTGTTTGTTTTATTTTTCAGGAAATAAACAAGCATTTTCAACATGTATCATTTTTATTGAAATCAAATTCCAAAATCTGGAACCAGTCCTGTATTACTGGAGAGAAAATTCAGACGACTTTCATAACAGCTTCTATTATCGACAAAACATATCAAACTTCAAGAGAACCTCTCAGTTAACATCTGAATTTAGAAACCAGTCAGAGTTTCAAAACAGGAATTATTTTTCCAATACATGTGAACATAAAGAAACAGACAAATACTTCAATACTTACAACAACAACATGCAGTAACAATGATCTGTATTGTATTTCAAACCCGGGCCGGCAAACATCCTTGAGTAAAGTGCCCGACGTGCCTTTTATTTAATGCCGCTGTATTTGTAAGGAGGTTGCATTAACACTTGATCGTTGCAGATGCTGGCCAATTTGTCTATCTTCATGATGAAAAAAACGACTTCAACTGAAGTTCTAAATTAGACCTGAAATGTACCAATAATAGCATGCTGAAAACTTTCTCACAAGTAGAGCAGCATTTGTTCAAAAGGCGAATGTCTCCTACAACTTCCACAACATCTACAATTCAAGAGCAAGAACTCCAAAATGCTACACCGATTTGCTGACATTATCTAAACTTGTTCGAGGTCTTGTGGTCAAACAAATTTTGTTCAAATTTGGTGAAGATCGATGAGAAATGTTCGACTTAGAGTGCGACAAGAGAAAACCTGATTTTTCAGTAAAATTTTCAAGGCCCATAACTCCAAAATGCCTAAACGATTGGCTAGTTTATCAAACTAGACCAAGGCGAATGTCAAACAATTTTGCGTTCAAGTTTGGTGAAGATCGGATGAGAAATGTTTGAATTAAAATAAAGAACAAAGTAAAAAAGCAGATTTTCTGTAATTTCAAGGGCCGAAGACTCCAAAAATGCCTGGACTGATTTGGCGTATTATCAATATTGGCCGGGTCTCATGGTCAAACACATTTGTTCAAGTTTGTGAAGATCCCGGATAAAAATGTTTTGACTTAGAGCGCAGACAAGAGTAACAGACTGTCCGTAATACAGCCCAGCTATACCTATTCAAAATAATGTACCCAAACAGGAAAATATTACCCAAAAGTTAAATTAACAAAAGAGTTTTTATGTTCAGAAGAGACATCTTTGACCCAAATGCATATCAGAGTTATGGATCTTACTGCTATCAACTAGTTTTATAACCCCGAAGGCACAAGTGAAGTTTCAATTCAATATCTGCATTATTTTTGGAGATTATAAGTATTAAACTTGCATGTAAACTTTAAACCAAATTTTTCTAAGTCCAAAAGGGGACATAATTGCCCAAAATACATGGCGAGTTATGACTTGACCCAGTGAGGTTTGGTAATTGACCTATAGAAAATGAGAAAAAATAAGTTTCAAATCCTATGCCTTAAGTTCTAGCTGTAAGTACTTGCAAACGCACAACTTTTAACCAGGATTTTATAAGTCCCAGAAGGGGCATAATTGGCTAAAATGCAGTCCGAGTTATGGGGGCTGTTGCTGGCTATCAACTAGTTTTATAACCCCGAAGACACATGGTGACGTTTTCAATTCAATTCTTCATTATTTTGGAAAATGACTTGGCTTGCTAAAACTTTAACCAAATTTTCTAATCCAAAAGGGGCATATTTTGCTCAAAAAAACATCAGAGTTATGGAAACTGACCCAGTTTGGAAAGTTGGTAATTGACCTAGAAAAAGAAAAAATAATTTCAAAGTTATAAAGCCTTTAATGATGCGGTTATGTACTTGCATGCAGAAACTTAACCAAGGTGTGACACCAACACTGACGCCAGGGATGAGTAGACTATCTAGAATAGTCGAGTTTAAAAGGCAGTTTTTTTCGTAATTCATGCTTAACTCCAATATGCCCTGAGACCGATTGGCTAGTTATCCGAACTTAGCTCAGGTCTCTTGGTCAAACCACATTTTGTTCAAATTTTTGTGAAGATCGGATAAAATGTTTGAACTTAAGAGTGCGGACCAGCTTTGTGACAAGACATAACACACACATGTGTGATGGGAGACAAAATCAAGCAAGTAGACCTGTTGCCATCACTAATTTCTCAACAACACCTGAACTTGAAATAATTTTGACTATGTTTTTTGTTTTCTTAATGGTAACCATTTTCATTCATAGAATGCCTAGGGTTAGAAATCAACTTTTGTCCGTTGCTTAGCCAATAGGGATACAACAGATACCCATAATTAAAAAGTACAACCGACACCTTGGATCATTCAACAGGTCATTCATTTTCAGAATTTCTACATTTATAGTTCTTGTTTATTCTCCACAGGTAAATGACAATTTCCCCTTCATTTAAAAATGATGTATGGATGATCTTAAAGCTGTGACTAAATCACACAGGACAAATTTATCTCAACAATCTTAATTTAAAGTAAGTGTAAAGAACTAAAGTTCTGTAAGTTCCTTTACTATAGAAAAAATCATATCAACCCATAGGCCTCTCCCAAGACGAAAATCCAATTTTTTGGCAAGGCGGAACACCCCATGTGTTTCCACCGGCAGGAACGTTCCAAACCCACTGCCCATCAAGGCACTATTTCCAGGCATGATTGCACCTGGTTAGAACCAGTCACCTCCACCAACCAGCTAGATTACTTCATCACATTACAACCTAAGCAAACTCTCATTCAAACATATAGAGTGGCTCAAATTTGTTAAAGGTGCAAAATAAGACAAAAGAATAGACATAAATCTTAAAAAAAGAATACACATTTTGAAATATAGTACTAAACATTACAAAGCTGTGCAATATTCCCTTGAAATTCAACACATGTCACAAAGAAACAAATGATTGTTTCTGCATTTTCTTAGACTGACATGGGGGTCATTTGGTCCTTCTTTCGTGTTTATCGCTTTTTTTTATCCGTAATCGGTCCGAAATCTTCGGGATCCACCTGATTTTAAAATTGTTTCAAACGAATATCCATTTACGACGCACAAACAAAATAACTGTATTTCCCAATGATGGTAATTATGCACGACTTGCATGCAAAATATGAGATGTACAAAATTTAAATTTAAAATGACAGTGACATATATAAGGTAGGCCAAGACAATTGTTTTACTGTCTAAAAATCTTATTAAATTAATGTAGCCATGTGTACATAAATAAGTGTATTTAGGTAAATTTAATCATACTTTTTGTTTCTGCAGTGTAAGACAGTTACACATTTATATTCTTAAAAATTAAACTCACTGATAAGAGATTAACTGAAATAGTTTTACAGACAAGTTGTAAAAACACTTTATTCGAAAGGCCGAATGTCCTTATGAAATCTTTAGTATAGCTGTATATTAACCCTGTATTATAAGAATGATTTTCATGAAGTTTTTGTGAGATTACCAAAATTGTTGAATTCCATGTGCTAAGTTAGTAAAAATCACCTTAACGATTGGGCAATATGATATATTTTGCATCTACTATTATAAATTATAGCATCGTTTCGGAGGATTCATCCGAAAAAGTCCGAAGATGCCTCGACGGGTTCGAAGTCATTCGGAAAGCAGTCCATTTTTTGGTTTTGACATAGCAACATTTTTTTGTTTATTTGTTAGTTATTCTTGAATATATTCCATGACTATTTGTCAGAACCGATGCAGTGGCATATTTTCAGTAAATAGAAGTCTCAGCTACAAACTCAGGTTTTCATATAATACTCCTTCGTGTATTTAGTAATGACCTTTACTAAGCAGGATATGCCCCTTAACAAAACTGTATTACTCTTATCAAAACTACCTCCACACCAATGTTTGAGGAGATCTGACATCAAGAGGTGGAAGACATTTTTGGGGGGGGGGGGGGGAAAAAAAAAAAAAAAAAATTAACAGACTGCTAGATTGTATCCCCAGTCTAAATGGTGCAAAACAACACATCCCAATACACAAAATCTTAGTCGCAACTCATCAATTTCTAAAATTAAAAGGTTTCATAAACCTGAACTTTCAAGTTGCAATACATTGAAGAAATTGGTGGTAGTTCAAAAGGTATCAAGTATAATTATTTAGATGAGTTACGTTACTTTCATAATTCCTAATACGGATAATTAAAACTGAAGACAATTTCATGGATGTATAATCACAACTATATTTTGTCACAATGACTTTTACAAAGTTTAAATACGTTAAAGTAAAATTCATCTTTGTAAATTAACAGCAATCAACAAATGAGCCGCACCATGAAAAACAACAAAGTGCCTTATCCGACCAGCAGTGGATACCAGACCCAGCCTGAGCATCATTGCAGTCTTGCTAGGAACCATGTTGTTCGCTTTCAACGCCTAATTCAAATAGAGAAACCATTAGCGAACAGCATGGATCCTGGCCAGACTGCAACAAATGCGCAGTGCTGGCCTGGATACATGCTGGTTGCAAATGAAACTTTGTTGTTTTCCTCTTGTCGCTCAAATCTTATTGTATATTATTCAAATAATATAAAGCACTCTCTGTTTCTGACAAGATATTTTGCATGAGTTACCTTTCTTGATGGCTGCTGGTGAAATCATATTTGTATTTAAAACATCTGGTGGGGTAGGGTACACCGTTGTGAGTAACTGGTGGTGTTTGGTTGCTGGTAATGGGAAGTGAGGTATTTCATGTTTGCTATTTGGCTGAAAGAAAAATCCAACACATTTAACACAAGACCAAAATTCAAACTGTCTTGAATTTGTTCTTTTGTTATACAAGAGGGTCATGATGGCCCTATATCGCTCACCTGAGTAACCATTGCTCTTAATGAATAAGATCAAGTTTTGTCATGGATCACATAGGCATACACATTAAATATCATCAAGGATAACTATTTTCTTGTAACAGTCCCGTTGGACCATGGATCACGTACTAGTCAGGCCAATCTCCATACAAGTTCGACGGTCCAGCTCAAATGCCTGCATTTTTTGTACTAGGCAGACTATCATTATCCGTACGACTTAAATAACATTTAAAACCAATCTCATTAGATGCTGCTGAGGTACTTTCATTGACATAAAATAAAGGAGGTAATTTGTCATAAATCAGTCAAAAGTTTATCTACCCAACTGTCCAGTCCATCTGATGTATAAATGACATTTTTCAAATCGTTTTCTTCATTGATTACTGAGATACATCCATTTTAATTTGAAGAAAGGGAGGTAATTTTGACATAAAATCAGCCATAGTTATCTACCCCGATTGTCTCAACTAATGACAATAATGAAATTTTCAAATGGGTCCTTACTAGATAAATCCATTTTGTATTAGGGGAGGTAATCATGCCTTTCTTGTAGAAGAATACAGAGTACAAGCCTTTACAAACCAATATATTAGAAAATTAAGTAGAACCTTTCTTACCATAGATGGAAGACATAAAAACACTACAAAACCAATCTCTTAGAAGCTGCTAGACCTATTCATTTAGATAAACAAAGGACATGGTTGTCCTGAATCGCTCACCTGTATCCCACATGACCCAGTTTTGGATAAGACTCATTTTTTTCTATTATTTACCATATGTGACCCTAGTTTTTGAGCTTCCTGTGACCCAGTATTGAACCTTGACCTAGATATATCAAGATAAAAATTCTGACAGTTTTACATGAAAATCCATTGACAAATATGGCCTCGAGAGAGTCACAAGTTTTTATTATTTGAGTCCTACCTGACCTTAGTTTGTTAGGCACGTGACCCAGTTTTCATCCAACTGACCTAGATATCATCAAGGTGAACATTCTGACCACTTCAGAAGAACTCCATGAAATATATGTTCTCTAGAGGGTCACAAAGTTTTTCTATTTTTTAGACCTACTGACCTAGTTTTTCATGGCACGTGAACCCAGTTTCGAATCTGACCTAGATATCATCCAAGATGGAAATACTCAGACTAAAAAACAACTTTCATACAGAATCTCATAAAAAATATGGCATTTAGCGAGGTCACAAGGTTTTTCTATATTTGACCTACTGACTAGTTATTTGAAGCACGTGACACCAGTTTCAAACTTGATCTAGATATCATCAAGTTGAACTTTCTGACCAATTTTTCATGAAGATCTTGTGAAGATCTATGGCCTCTAGAAGTCACAAGGTTTTTCTATTATTAGACCTACTGACCTAGTTTTTGAATGCCGTGACCCAGTTTCAAGTTTGACCAAGATATCATCAAGGTGAAACATTCCAGACCCAATTTTCATGAAGATCTTATGATATATATGGCCTCTAGAGAGTCACAAGGTTTTATCTCTTTTTTAGACCTACTGACCTAGTTTTTTGATGGCATGTGACCCAGTTTCAAACTTGACCTAGATATCATCAAGATTTAACATCTGACCAATATGTCAAAAGATCCCATGAAAAATGTGACCTCTAGAGGTGGTCACAAGCAAAAGTTTACGGACTGACGGACACCGTGCGTGATCACGAAAAAGCTCATTTTTGTCACTTTGTGACAGGTGACTAAAAACTGATATCCAAGGAAATAAATGTTAACATACACATTTCCATTACTTATAAGAATATTTCATGTTAGTCCTACACAGCAAGTATTTCTGTATTTCTCTTGATTTTCAATGACTAACATTGTGACTGAACATTAACACATGCATTTGAAAAATGACCAAATGTCTACAAAACATAATCTTAATATTTCTGTTCAAAGTAGAGTACAGTTTTCTATGACTTCAAGTACAACACACCTAAGAACTTGTGAATAAATATTGCCGCATTTCAATAGTAACTAAACTACTATTGTCTAACAACAAATAATCCAAATTTTTTTTCATAATTAGATGTGTATTGATCATACATCTAGATACTATGCTTTTGAAGCATTAAGTGAATATGGCATCTACTCATGGCAAAGGATTTACCTAAGATGGAAAATGAAAGTTCTCATGTCAAAATAAATTATCCCTTCTTCCTCTTACCACCACTTTTTTTTTTAAACATCACCATCAGTAACAAGTTATAATTTCTATTTTTGGGAACATACGGTTTTTCGTGGCAAACAACATCTATCTGAAAAGAATCAGAATTTAAAGAACTGACCAATTTGTTCATACAAATACCACGTGACGGGCTCATTCAAACCTGGAAATGCTTTTTACTACAGGCATTGCATTTATTCTCAGGCACTTGCTTCAGTAAATTTTACCCTAACTTCTTCAGAATCGAAATATACCTTGCAATATACAACCCCTGTTCAACTGAACTACAAAAGAAATATGGTATTTGTACAATTGTTTAACAGTTTAAAATAAGATCAAGAAATGCTTCCAGCCTTAAAAAAGGAACCAGGTTTTGCAAATCATCAACTAATTGTGGAACATTGTGACCAACTCTTGATGACTCCTCTCACCGTGCCATCCACTTGGGTCATTGTTTCTGCCATTGGAATTTCTCCTCCGCTTACCTTATTTACGCATAACTCTGAAACCCATAGGAATCTGGCCAGTTCCAAAAGGAAACCAAGATCTTATGGTTATACAAGTTTTCTGCAAGATTGGTAAAAATCACATCATAAGTAAAATCTGCATTTGTGCAGACAAGGTCAAAATGGAGCCTAAGTTTTGGGCGCATTCGGGCCAAACCCCCCCCGGGGGGGGGGGGGGGGGGGGTGGGGTGGGGGTTGGTGGGGGGGGGGGGGGGGGGGAGGGGTGGGGGGGGGGGGGGTGGGGGATACTCTGGAACCCGAATAAAGGATCTGGCCAGTTCCAAAAGAACCAAGATTATGGTGAACAAGTTGTGTGCAAGTTTGGTAAAAATCAAATCATAATTAAAACTGATATTGTGCAACAAGCTCAAAATAGTAATTTTGCCCCATGTGTGTTGTAAGGGCAGGGCCATATCTCTGAAAACCCCATAATGGGAACTGGCCAGTTCAAGAAAAACTAATCTTATGGGTGATCAAGTTGTGTGCAAGTTTGGTTAAAATAAAATCATAAATTGAAACCACATCGTGGCAGACAAAATTATAGATAGAGAGTTGCACTACGACATCGTGACCTGTGTCTCGATGGACGAAGGGCATCACAAAAGCTCACCTTTGTCACTATGTGACTGTGAGCTATAAATAGGAGGTATGCAAGTTCAGATCAAATGATAAGACTCATACAAGGTTTAATCAATTTTTTATGATATACTTTTTGAGCTAGCGCGTCCACAAGGTGAAAATGTGCATTTTTTTGACTTTTCAGGGGCCATAACTCTTAAAATAGGGGGCAGACCAAAATGAACAAGCAAATTCGATGAATTGGTATCCCCCGCCGAAAGGGTCTGTGGTGAGGAATGGCAAAAAAATATATCTGTCAAAAAGTTAAGGATGTTAATAAGAAGCAAATAATTTCATTAGTCAAAATCAATTTAAAGAAAACAAATGTTTAATTAAAGAGTACATATTAAATGTATGATACTTTTATCCTTACTAAAGATTTATTTTTGAATGGATATGCTTATTGTAATAAGCTTAGCTTTTAAAATAAATGCAGTTAATTGAAATGACTGAGCTTGAAGTTTAAACTGGAACGAAATATTGTCTTTTGATGTTTGGCACCATGTTTCTGATTAACATGTACATTTGAACTTAAAAGAACAGATGTCCTTAAGAGAACACAGGTAACATATCATGAACATGGCTGAGGGCAAGGTTTTCAGTCACAACATAAACATGTTGACGGTTTTGAACATTTATACAAAAAAAAAAAAAAAAAAGGAAAGGAAATATATATATATTATCATCTTTCTTTAGGGGGTGCGGTGAATGGGAGAGGAAACAAAAATTTCACATGTTGATTATAAATATTGACTGAAAAATTGATGGGGAGAGGGGGGGCAGAGATGATGATCAGTGGTGGGCAGGACTGTATGAGGAGTAAGAAATGAAAAAAAAAATTGTTTATTATT
Organism: Mercenaria mercenaria; assembly: GCF_021730395.1. Classification (NCBI taxonomy): domain Eukaryota; kingdom Metazoa; phylum Mollusca; class Bivalvia; order Venerida; family Veneridae; genus Mercenaria; species Mercenaria mercenaria. The sequence continues at coordinate 12,459 of NW_026463901.1, forward strand.
TGTTGTCTTTTTTTTTGGTGGTGGTGGGTGACCAGCAAGTGGGTTGACCAGGTTTGGTGCCAACTTCACATGTTTAAATAAATGTTCACAGAAAAGAATGAATAAATTTAATGAAATTCTGACGAAAAGGTAAGTTTGTTACATTGTAAGGGTCAGTTTTTTCCCCATCAGTTCTTTCCCCGGGGAAAAAACTGACTAGTTAGTTTTCTTCCCCGGGGAAATTATTGACGTAGTCAGTTTTTTTTCTCCACACGGGGAAGAAACGACTGTGCAGTTCTTTCCCCCCTAGTCAATTTTTTCCTCCTCCCAATCGCAACTGGTTTACTCTTGATCCATTCGTTATGGGGGAAAAAAACTAACTATCAATCTTTCCCCCCTCTTCAATTTCCTGGCTAGTCAATTATTTCCCCTGTTAGTGAATTGGAACTGGTATTCTTGGTTTATTCTAACAGCCTTTTTCATTACCCGATAGTCCGGTTTTCATTTTAAATTTCATATAAAATAAAAGATATGTTTCATATTTGTTAATTAAAGAAATGTTTTTAAAGAACTTTATTAAATTTCTGTTTGTATTTTTTTGTTTGCCATTTTCCTGTTTTCAATTTCTTCTAAGGTAAGGAATTTACTGCTAGTCAGTTCTTTTCCCACGACCAGTACTTGACCATAATGTGGTACGGAAGTCAATTGACCAGTCCAGTTCTTTTCCCCCTAGCCTGTACTTTCTCTTTAGGTGGGGGACAAATTGACCGGGTCAGTTTCTTTTCCCCCCTAGCCATAACTTGACCTGGCAGGTGGGGAAATGAAATTGACCAGTCAGTTTCTTTCCTCACTACCGACTTGCATTGTCATGTGGGGGAATAAATTACTGGTCAGTTCTTTCTGCCCTTAGCCAGTACTTGCTCCTGTTAAGTGGGAATGATATTGACTGGTCATTTCTTTCCCCCCTATCAAATACTTGACCTGTCTGGTGGGAGAAGAAATTTACTGTCAGTTCTTTCCCCTCTAGTCAGTACTTGCTAGAAAGAACTGACCGTTCTTCCCCCTCTAGCCAGTACTTGCTTTTGTTAGTGGGGGAAGAAAATGCTGGATAGTTCTTACCCCCCTAGCCATTACTTGACTTGTCAGGTGGGAGTAGAAATTGACGGGTCAGTTCTTTCCCCGCTAGCCAGTACGTACTTGCTCTGTTTGGTGTGAGAAGAAATTGACTGTCATTCTTTCCCCCAGCAAGTATACTTGACGCTGTCATGGGAGGGGGGGGAGGCTTTCCCCCCAGCAAGTACTTGACCTGTCGGGGGGGGGGGGGGGGGAAGAAATTAAACCAGTCAGTTCTTTCCCCCCTAGCCAGTACTTGACCGTCGGGTGGGGAACTTAATCTGACCAGTCAGTTACTTTCCCCACTAGCCAGTACTTGACTTTTTGGCTTTACTATCAGGAGGAGAAAAATAACAAGGTTAGTGAGGACATTATTAACCCCCCTAGGGGAGAAAGTAACCAGTCAGATCTAAAATAAGAAATGAAAATAAAAAAAAATATTTTTTTTTGGATGGTTGATGGGTGTATTTGATCGTAGGGAATAGGTGCGATCATTGTAAGGGGAGTGACCAGTGTGGGTACACAAACTTCACATGTTTACAATAGATTAGTATATTGATGTTTATTCTGGAAAGAATGAAAGAAATTTAATATAATCCTACCAATGGTAAGTTTGTTATGTACAAATATGTGGATTTTTATACAATTAAAGGCAAAAACTCTTCATTACAATAAATCCCAAACGAAATTGTGGTACACAACACATTAAGGTGAAACCTAAATTCTGTTTAAGTTTAATAGTTTCTAGGTCAAATAATCAAAGTTATGATGCAGAAATTGCCATATTTAATATAAACCTAAATAGTTAACACTAGAAACTTCTAAGTTCCAAACCTCTGTGTTACTTTGGCAATCTGAACTGAAACATACAGCTGCAAGAAACTCATAAGTGGTAAACATTACATTAAATTTTTAAAATAAATATTCCCAACCAATTCCGTAGATATGGCTCCCGACTGACGGACGGAAGGACGACGACAATGCCAAAACTATATCCCTCCGACTTCGTCGGGTATAAAAAATAGGAGTTGCGACAAGTATCATATCATGTTTTTAAGACTTCATGCAAGATGTTCATGAATCTATATCACTACTTTTTGAGCTACTGGCTTGTTCACAAGGTGAAAATGTGCATTTTGACTATATCAAGGGGCCATAACTCTAAAATTTGGGGGCTGAGCCAGACCAAATATAGAAGTTCCCAAGTTTCATATCATGATAAAGACTAACAAGTTTCAACAATTTATATCAAATACTTTTTGATCTAGTCGCGTTTACAACTTCGTACAGACGGACTGATGTCATGTACAAGACATATATATATGCCCCCACCACTCATGTGGGGCACAACAAAAAAGGGGGCACAATTCATAAAAATATGGTGGCAGGTGTATGCACCTTGTTCATATGATATGGGATGATGTTGAACAAGTACTTCAATTTTTTGAATCAAAATTGGCATTTCATAAGAACTGAGATATAGATAAAATGACATCAAAGATTAATCCTTAAATTCTAAGTAAAAGGGCATAATTCATGAAACAATGGACGCCATAGTTTGAACCTTGTGTAATATTATGTGGTTGATGATGTTGAACAACTACATCAAGATATGAATCAAATCCATTCAGTAATAACAGAGATCGATTGAAATTGCATCAAACTTAACCTAAATATCTAGATGTCATAAATTTTAACCTCTAGATCGTTAACAAGCTTTACCTATGAACTGAGTTTTTTGAACCCAACAAAACCCAGATTGGAACCTGACCTAGAGGTCATCAAGACAAACATTCTGATAAATTCCCGTTAGTGTTTCCAAACTTAAAATTTGATCTCTAGAGTTGTAAAGCGTTACCTCTGATTTGACCTGGTGACCTACTTTTGACCCTTCCTGACCCGGATTGAAACTTAACAAAGATCCTTCAAGATTAACATTCTGCCCAAGTTTCATTAAGATAATTGTCATAAATGTGGCCTCTAGACTGTTAACTAGCTTTCCTTTGATTGACCCTGGTGACCTAGTTTTTAACCACACATATCCCAGAGTCAAACTTACCTAAAGATCATCAATGTTAACATTATAAGTTTCGTAAGATACAGTCATAAAAGTGGCCACTAGAGTGTTTAACAAGCATTTCCTTTGATCCGACCTGGTGACTCTATTTCTGACTCCACTTGACTCTAGAATTGAACTTGACCTAAAAAATTCATCAAGATTTAACATATCTGACCAGTTTCATTAAGATATGTCAATGTATGTGGCCCTTTAAGTGTGTCAGTAGCTTTTTCCTTTTGAATTTGACTAGGTTACTAGTTTCTGACCCACCTGACCCAGATTTTAACTACCTAAAAATCATCAAGATTTAACTGTTTTCTAAACCAATTTTCATGAAGATACTGTCACAAATGGTGGCGTCTAGAGTGTTTTACAATTTTTCCCTTTGATTTGACTCTGGTGACCTAGTTTTTTTAACCCACATTACCCCGATTAAAACCTGACCTAAAAATTATCAAGATCAACATTCTGACCAAGTTTCATGAAGATACAGTTATAAAAGTGGCCTTTAGAGTGTTAACAACTTTTATAACTTAGATTGACCGTGACCTAGTTTTCCGACCCTAGATGACCCAATATTGATAACAGCCAAGATGTTATTTAAGAGTAACATTCTGACCAAGTTTTTCAAGAAGATTGATGCCAAATTTTGTGAACTCTAGCGTGTTAACAAGCTTTTCCTTTGATTTGACCTAGTAGGACCTAGTTTTTTACTCAATATGAAACAATATCGAACTCTCCAAGATTTATTAAGAGTTACATTCTGACCAAGTTTCAATAAAATTGTGCCAAAATTGACCCTCAATAGTGTTAACTGTCCAACTTGTTGACGCCGACGGACTGACGATGAAGGACACAGGTGAACACAAATCAAAGTAGAATTATGGAAACCTGTGCGAAGCACTTCAGTTCATTACAATGGACAGGAGACTGGGATTCCAATTACTTGGTATTTGAGATAACTTTTACCAGGTACATACAAGAACCTTGACCTCAAATTTGCTAATTCCCAAAAAGGGCAAATTTTGTAAAAAGCAAAGTAGATTATGGAACCTGTTTGAAGCATGTCAGATCATTACAGTTACAGGAGACGGTGATTCCATTACTTGGTATTGGATAACCGTTTACATGCAAAAACCTCAAAAATTGCTAACTCCTTAAAAACACAGGCACTGGTCCAGTGATTTTTTTTGTTTTTATATAAAAAAAGCAGCGATCCGCCTTTTTTTCTCGACATAAATATACTTTTTATATGTTGGTCAAATAAACAAGAAATGATGGACAAAATCCAGTCCACAGTATCAGTCCAATGTATATGATAGCTGTGACCGTTTTCTTGTCATCAAGTTTTTTTTTCAGTTGACTATCATAAAATTTAGATCCTTATATTTGTGTGAAAAAAGGGATTATTTTTATATGAAACAAAAAATTCACTGGACCCTTGCCTGTGTTAAAAAGGTGCATATCTTATAAATTGACAAGTGTGTGGTGAAGTTGTCACTTCATTCCGCATCAGTAGTGTACCAATATATTAGCTTCATTTAAGCCAAATATTGTCATTTTTCAAACAGGGGCAAATTTGTAACAAGACTTTCTGATGACAGCGCGCTCGACTATTCGAAAGAATTGATTGAAGAAAGGGGCAGATATTTCCACGATATCAGACAAAAGAACTAAATAGATTTACAACGAATGTTTCCTGTATTCTTTGATTTCGATAAAGTCTGCACTACATGCAATGTATGAACAATTTCAAGTCCAAAAAGGGCCATAAATCAGTCAAAATAGTTATGCACTTCTTGCCGACAAATGGAATCAAAATGATAAACAAGTGTTCATAGTTTTTAAAAGCCATATGTCAATATATTTTTACAAAAACGTGGACTTGTAATGAAAACAGTAACCAATTTCAAAGTCCAAAAAGGGACCATAAATTCACCAAAAATAGATGACAAGTTAATGTACTCTTTCCTACAGATATAGATATTATACTTAACAATTGATAAAAGTTTTCAAAGCCATATTTCAAACACTTTACAAAAAATATGAACTGTAACGGAAAACTTAACCAAGATTTAGTCAAAAGGGGCCATAATTCTGCCAAAATCGTTTAGATGTAGTTATATCCTCTTGCCTATAACTGGTATATGGCTATGGTAAACAGTGTTGAAGTTTCACAGCTTTATCTTAAAAGACTTTGGTCAAAATATGAACTGGTACAAATATTACAAGGATTTATACTTCAAAAATGGCCGTAATTCAGCCCAAAATCCTTGATGGATTTATCTGCTTTGCCTATAACTGGAAATGGTGATGGTAACAAGTGTTTGAATGTTTCCAAAGCTTTACCTCAAAAAACTTTGTCAAATACGAACTGGTACGAAAAACTTAACCAAGATTTCTAAGTCGAAAGGGGCCACAATTCAGCCAAAATCCTTGACAGAGTTATGTACTCTTGCCTATAACTGGCCATGGTATTGTAAACACGGTTTGAAAGTTTCAAAGCTTTATCTTACATATAAGAATAAAACAACACAACACGTGTAGCGTTTGTTCATAGATAATTATTAACTCCACATTTCGGCGTTAAGCCTTCCTCATGTAAGAATAACAATAAAAATCAACGGACCGTGACGTCGTTAAACAACGTCGCGTAAAAAGGCGGTAAAATGTATACAAAGGTTAATCTACATTATTTACAATTTTTATAAATTAAAAATAGCGTTCCTTTAAACGGATTTAACAAACATACCGAGTAAATTGCGGATAGTGTTTATCAAATTTCCCATCCTTATGTATAAAAAAAACACAAATAGGAAAAAAACAACGATATATCGGCATTACATATCTAAAATGTAGATCAATCAATTAGTTAATTGTCAATTATAACTAATAAAACTTTAGAATTTAAACCATTGGAATAGAGCGTTTTCAGTTTAGATGTATCCACATTAGTTTCTTGCAGAGATATCAATGTCATTTTCTTATAACATCAATCGGCATAAAAGAAAAGTCCTTTAAGCAATGATCTCGTAATCTTGAAATGTGATGCAACACTGAGGAAAAAGTAGGGTCAGTAAAACTATAATATCATATCGGTGACTGTCATGCGTTTTTGATACAGGTTGCTATTTTTTTTTTTTGTTTTTTTTTGTTTTTTTTTTAAAGCTTATCTTAAAAGACTTGTCAAAATATGAACTGGTACGAAAAACTTAACCATGATTCTAGTCAAAAGGGCCATAATCAGCCATTATCCCTTGATGGAGTTATGTGCTCTGCCTATAACTGACCATGTGATGGTAAACAAGTGTTGAAAGTTTCAATAGCTTTATCTCAAAAGAACTTTGTCAAAATGTGAGACTGGGTACGGAAAAACTTAACCAAGGTGTGACGCTGACTCCGACACCGTGGTGAGTAGGATAGCTTCTACTTATTCTTCGAATAGTCAAGCTAAAATTGCCAATGGAATAGTTATTGAACTTGTGCAAAGGATATGAGGAAATTTATCAATCAACTCCCATTCTGGGGTTATGAAATATAGCAGCTTACATACTAACCTAACGTACCAAAAATTTTCAAAGTTGAAACAGCGGATTAATTTTTGTAAAAATTCGAGTATAGTTATGGAAATTAACAATACATGTCAGAGATCATCACAGTTTGGAAGTGTGTGAAGTTTCAATCCATTTCCAATTTAGGAATCTGATATACCAGCTTACAGGATGCTTTGGACAATAGTAAACTAATTCCTTTGAAAATACAGTTAAACAAACATAATTCCCATGCATATCAAAATAACGACTTGGACAAGCTCTTCCAAGAGTGGAAACCATACCACACTGTGGGTTGACCAGGTCACTACGGGTTTGGGCCAATTTCATCACTACTGATTCAGACCTAGCAAATGACAATTGAATATACAGGAAACAATTCCAAGTCTAGCAAACATAAGAAAATTCTTAAGTTGACAACAAAGTCGGGCATTTTGTGACGAAGGAGACTGAGCAAATGAAATTTACCTGAAAAACCTCATCAAATATACAAAGTGGAAACTCTATGCATTAAAAAAAAAAAAAAAAAAAAAAAAACACTGTTAAATTGAAGCTTTGCTTAAATTGACCTAACCCTAAATTCAATTATTTACCTTTTCCTTTTCTTTGGGGTGCGTTTTGTCTTCGACATTGTACCTGCAATGGCTGAAAAATTGACACACCTGTACTTGCTGAATGAACTCGATTTTCAGCCAATAGAAAATGTCACGTGATCAACACCTTGCGCTTACACTGCATATATCTTATGAATTTCACTAGATATCACCTGCTACGCAAGTATAACTCTTTAACCCCGTACGCAGACCCAATATGAAATGTACAACTTAAGAAAACACTTGAATAAAACAAATGACATCATTTTTCCATGTCCCATTTGTTTTATTCCAGTTCCCCTACCCATGATTTTCTAATCTAAAAATGGCCATCATTCTGCAAAAACAGGATAGAATTATGTTTTTTTTGATGTACAGCGTCCGCTATAATGGTGAAAAACTGTTGCAAGTTTTAAAGGTCATAGCTTTGATAGTTTTAGAGAAAAGCAGACCTAAACATAAAACTTAACCAATAAAAACTGATTTTCTAAGCCAAAAGGTGCAATAAGCTTGCAAAGACAGGGGAGGTTATGTTTCTTGATGTACAGGTCAACTTATATGGTGAACAGTTGTTTGCAAGTTACAAAGCAATAGCTTTGTAGTGTAGGAGAAAAGTTTGCCTAAACATAAAAACTTAACCCAAGAAATCTGATATTTCTAAGTACAAAAGGCCATAATTCTTGCAAAACGCATGATGGAGATATGTTTTCCTTCTTACAGGGGTCAGCTCATGATGGGAAAAGCGTTATAAGTTTCAAAGCAATAGCTTTGATAGTTTAGGAGCAAAAGCTGACACTATACATAAAACTTAAACAAGGCAACCGCCGACACCGACGCCGATTCCAAGTGATGACAATAACTCATCATTTTTTTTGGTTCAGAAAGTCTGATAGGCTAAAACAATCACTCCTTCTATGCAGTGTCAAGTTTAATTTATTGAGACACCTTAACTTACGTTTAGATGTATCTTGTTCTCCGACGTAGATGTCATGGATTTTGATGTCTTCTTGGCTCGCAGCGCAGCGCAGATCACATCCTTCAGTTCCAACATCTGCAGCACACAGGAAGGACCCATTTTTAAATGTCTGTAACTTATATGTTTTGCTTTAAGAATAGTGCCAGTGCTGAATAAAAATCCAAAAGAAAGTGGGTGTCATGTTCGATGCAAGAAACAAATTTTCAGTCTAACAAACTGCAAAACCAGCTAAAAAGAGACCCAATTTGTAGTGTTTGTTGTAGGGTCCCCTAAGTTTCCATGACAAATTCTGTCATGTAATTATTTCATTATAAAAATGGCTACCTACAAGTTATTCGAAGATCCGTCAGTGATTTATGTAAGAACAATTGCAGAAAATACAGAAAAAATAGCTCTACAGAGCAAATAAACAACCACAGAGGACTGCCACTACTTTAAATCCGCCATTATTTTTTCGCGCAAAGCAATGGCAATTTCATTTTTGACATTCTATATTTCCATTTATCGCATGTACTTATTGTTGTGCGCACCCAATCGCAGACTTCTATCGCAGTTTTTTTTAAATGAGGTCTTTACATTGCAGATGATTTTCATAGATCAAAGTACATTGAACTATGATATAAAGTGGTAACCTTCTTCCCAGATAGTACTAGAAGATTGTCAATAATACAAGTTAGCATGAAAAAAAACGAAATAGATAAACAAACACATTGTTTTTACTGCCAGTTAACAGTCCAAAATTGTTGTGCGCAGGAACAGATTGAGTATAATATGATGTAGGGAAAAAACGATGTCTGTTGAACTTTGCATAAAAGAGCTTGCGAAACTATATTGTAAGTCAAGGAAAATGAACTCCGCTGATTAAGCATAAATGATCCGCATCATGATAAAACAACATACTTCATTTGCGACCAGCACGGATCAGATGCTGTTCGCATTCAATAGGATAACCGTCAGCGACCATGCTGGTCGCAGATCTCTCATTCGTGCGTCTCAAATGTTCTAAAATCTTACTTAAAGCATAAAGAGTGTAGACACGCGTCAAACATAATTCGCGAACAGATCATGTAGGTGAATACGAATTTTTGCACGCATTTACGGGTTTGGAAGAATGATACCGTTTAACCCTTTTTTTTTTTTACTACAAGCACCCCCGGGGCGGGGGCCGCACCATCGGGGACCAATGAATATGTCAAAGTTAAGGTGCAAAAACCGGTTATTGTTACACACCTTAAACATATGTAAATTTTGTCTCTCCCAGCATATGCTGGATATGTGTTTGTAATTTTATATATTGTATAATGTGTTGTATTTTATATATTGGGTAATATTTTGTTATTTTATGTATTGCATAATGTGTTGTATTTTTATATATTGTATAAATGTGACTCGCTGTATTACCATGTTCTCTATATTGATGCTTTGTTCATGGGCCATAAAGACTTAATTACAAATAAAGAATATCATACATATATTTAACTGTAATCACAACGTTCTATTTTTCTATGCGGGTTAATAACCAAAATTATCAACCCGAAAAGTGTTATATTCACGAGCCATGAATAAAACTTTTTGAGGGTTGGTAAATTCCCTTGATATCCAACCAATGAAAAAGCAATAATTGTTTTATGACATGAATAAATGTAAAGTCAGTCTTTTATTACAACTTTAACTTTATTGACGAAATAAGGAATAAATTAGACCAAATCAGGTTGATTTGGTTTTTCCAAGCACCTACTATTTATAACAAATAAGTTGATGTGATATTACTGATACTTTTCAAACGCGTTTTCAGCAATCAGAGAAACAATCGAATACAGTCATGTAATAAAAGCAATTATTGCCGTCACATTCCCACGTTGGGTGCGAATATTACAGGGGGGGGGTGAGAAAATGTTGCAGCCACACCGGGACTGCTCCTAAGAGCTCTACCGAATGAGCTACACGCCGCCCTACATATTTTCTCCCCCGTTTTAAATATTCAAGTCCTATGCCGTTGGACACCTGGGAAGAGTTAGGGAAAAACTCTATGAAATGATAAAATTCGAACTGCGACCGGATAGTTGCTTTACCAGAACATCCGTTGAATACCGGAAGGGACCCGAATGGCTCTTTGGCGGTGACAGTATAGTTTCGTTCGAACCCTCCGGCGACTGTACTGGCACCGCCCAGGCATATCAGAACTCAATACAGGAACGTCCCCCGGTAGAAAAGTCCCGGTTGGTGAAGGCCTATCAGAGTATGTCTGTCAGAGTGATTGGTAGACTAGCTCCTAGAATATGATATATCCTTTTTAATTTTTATGATTGAAGTAGTGAACTGGAGCCAGTCAATATCCATGTTCCAATATCATAGTCTAGTACAATCCGAAAATGTCACAACCTCTTTTGAGGTTGTTATCAATCAATGTCAAGAACTGACGCACCAGGCTAACTGACAGAGATACAGTGGTTTACTGCCACATGGTTTATGCAATTTATTGAGATCACCCCATCTGGTAAGCTGGGATTTAACAACTGCAAAGGGGTCAGCTGAGTTGAAATTTTTTTTTTTATAAAATTCATAAATGAATTTCATTTCTCTGTATTGGTACTTGCAGTTAGACTGAGAAAATCTGAAAGATACAAATTCCTATGGCTTGTCATAAAATGGACAAAAGGAATTAAACTGTAATTTAACAATAAAGGAGTAGAACAGATGTGTTTTTTCCCTGAACTGGTAGCGGAAAAAGTTAGCTTTTGCGATATTTGTGTTAAAACCTTGAACGGAATGCAAATATGATATAGTGGTATCACCTCTTGGTGCATGAATGTCCAGGTTCAGGGACTGAATAAAGCATATTGAAGTGTTGTATATGAAGGACACAGGCACATAAATCTGCAATCTTGCTGTGAGAATTTTTGGACAGAATGCTTTCATTTCTTGTTATCCTGTATTCTATTAGTTAGAAGGTCTATGACTTTTCTGAGGAATTTTTAGCTTTAAAAATCTATACGTAAATACATGAAAGCACATTTTTTTTTACATCAAAATTGGTATTTCTGCAGAAGATAGAAACGTGTCAAAGTTAGAAATACATTTAAGCTTATAATTCTTGTGTTTCTTATTTGTGCAAATTTCGCATGTTGCATACTTAAATAATATTCTTAAGTTAACTCCAGTTAGTTAACTACTACTAAACAAATAAAAAAAAACCCATACTTGTATAATCTTTAGTAAAGATTAGCAGAGCCAAATGTTTTAAAATAAAAAATAATTGATTTGTGAAAAATATAATGTTAAATAGAGACATGTGGTTTCAAAGTGTTTTGGTGTTGAAAATGTAACTCTACATATTAACATTTAGTTACATATCTCTTATAAGGTATGTATACATGCATTTGTTCAATTAATCACCAGAGAGGACTGGAGATGTTGAAAATCTTATGGATACTATAAAGTAACATTATTTGAAATTTTAAGCGCTGGTTATCACATCTTATTAGACTACTTTATTTGCTATTTAGTTTATAATAGTACAGTTTTATTCATGGAAGGCTTGTTCAATTTACCAAATACTTCATTTTAATGTTAAAAATGTTTAATACTCTAAATACAAGTAAGCATTTGATATTTCGCATAAAATATATAGCATAAGGAGTTAACATTATAACTTCGCCCTTTCATTTGAAAAATGCCACATGCCAAATGCAAAATATTTAATGCCAAAATTGTCAAATGCGATGGCAAAACTACTGTGGAAGGACGGTGCGCCACGTTAATTGCAAAATGCTAAATGACATATAATTTAATAAAAAATGGCATTTAGCATTAAATAATATGTATTTAGCATAAAGTTACTGGCATTTAGCATTAAAATTGACATTCGGCAACTAGCATGACGCACCGGCCCTCCATACAAAGCTGAATGCTTACATGTATTGTCCGATGTTGGCATGACATGGTAAAAGATGCTTCAAATCAGACTCATAAAACATGATGCAGATCTTTATTTCATAAAATCAATGGACAATTAGCATTATCTTTCAGCATTATAAACATTAGATATTTGAAATTTGAGAGTAAGAATATTGGTTTTAGCAATTAGCATTTAGATATCTGGCAATAAGAATGGTGCACCAGCCTTCCATATATGCATCGACCTTCAATAGTTTCGTTATTTATCAATCTTTGTTAAGAAAATAAAACGTCTTTTTTGTTTGGTGCTGCAGTGACTGCAGCACGGTGCTTGGTCACTGAATAGAAATCATTTTATGCTGACACTTGTATTTCTTTTAATTTTGGTACAGCTTTCTCATAATTTTGTCTATATCTACTGGCTTTCCAAGTCGCGGTTTTATCAACACCTTTGAAAAGTTATATATGGTAGCAATCATAATCTTCTTTTTTGACACATGTTATACAAAGCAGTTTCTTTATCGTTTGAATAAACTTGAACCCGACATATTTTTTAAAATGTGCCTTTGACAAAGACATGCTGTAATAAACTTTTAAAATCCATTCTTCAGTTTAAGAACTTTAATGATTAGAATAATCCTTTAAATAAAATAAACATATTATTATTAATAAATATATTTGCAAGATGACCCATCAAAATTTCAGAAGTAGCAAAATGGTTTATTCTAGATGAGAATGGTTCTTCAACTATCACCATTAAAAATCAGTTAGGTAAACAGATTTATGATCAGCAGCACAACACTTGACCACTAGCATGATGTACCAAATTATCCATGGGTAATCTAATAGCCATAGGTGCCAATCATCTCTCTGAGAGCATTTCGGATTGTACTAGACTGATAATTTCAACATCAGTCCTGTGTGAAAATCTCTAAAATAGACTGGCTTTTGTCTCCCTGAAATTGAATTTGTCAAAAAAGGGAAAAATATAGAAATATAGTTATTATCAGTCTAGTGGCTAGTCTAAGTGATTGGAGGCGTTGATTTTTGCAACGCGGAGGAAATGCTTTCCGCCAATGTCGGGACATGGAGGTAATATAGAGATGGAGTGCGGACGAAGGCACTTCAAAGGTACACTGTGCGGCACCGCGGCTTTGTTATCCTCTGATAAGTACCTGTCAATCAGTAGCAACTAGGTGTTAATCGCATATCATGTTGTTCCTTACGGAGTTTATCGAGTGAGACCCGATGAACAGCCGGAATAGTCCGATAATGGGATCGGCATGTTCCGATATTTTCCGTTTAGTAACTACCTGACACTTCAAATACACATTCTGACGTGGTTTTTGGAAATATTAACATCTTGGCAATTAAAGTTGACGAAATACACGCATTTTCATGTCATCCACGGTCATGCAATTATAACTGATTTACATCGAATTTGTTCTTTTTGGAAAGACCTTATTGTAAGTGTTACTTATGGCAAAACTAAGGTTTTGAAGAGATTTTCCTTTCCAATGAATTAATTCAAGTAACAGGGCTGTGGAGTGATTCTGACAATGACTGGCCATATTGTCCACGTGAAGACCCGAACGATAGAGAAATCATTAATTGCGAACATGTAAAATGCGAATTTGAATGGTGGCACCATTCGTGTGCCAATTTTACCGGAGGGTCCCTGGATATGTCCTGAATGTAAAGACAAGAAAGATATGAATACGAACTTTCACTTTATAATAAATGGGATTATAACGTAATTTACTGACCTACAAATCCAATTTTAGCTGTACAGAGCGTATATGGATATCAAAACATGTCTTGTCAATATGCTTGTACATTCTAGGCAAATAAGTGAAATGCAAGGCACATATTTAAAAAAAAAATCATGTGCATCTTTACAGGCACTGACCTCCAGATCGTGCGGCAAAATTGTAGAAAAATGTTCCACTTTAATAGTGATATTTTCACCAGCTTCAAATCTGTGAAATAAATTAAATAATCGAATAAATAAATAGATATATAGATAAATACACGAAGAAGGCGTTTGGTAACTGAATAACTTCTTAAATAAATAAAATTTAAGTTATATGAACGACTTACATAAACTTGTAATCAAGATCAATTATATAAAATATGCAGTCTAAAACATGGTCATTATTTAAAATGCTCACAACTGCTCACGTTTTTAATACCCAGTAAATGAAAATTTGATACCTTAACTTTAATTTAGCATGTCTATATTTTTTAGGAAATTTTAGGAATCTAAAAGAATTTAGTTTAAAATGACTAGATAGAAAACTGTAAACGCTTACTTTAATGAGTCACTGTTATCTGAAGAGTTGAAATATCACAGAAACGCATGCTTTAAGAAGTAGTACATTTACTCTACCGATGAATCCCCAGCAGTGCGCATTGTTTGTATTAATTAGTTTCAAAATATGACACGTGCGCATATGTCAACCACAACTTCCGTTTTGTTGAAATTTTGATGCATCTGCTGATTTACGATAAAACCGCGGTGCCGCACAGTGTGTTCAAAGGATTATGTTAATTACATGTGAAATGGTGATAATTAGGTGTCTGTGGTGATATATCTCGTAGGATTCTGAAAGGAGCTCAGCAAGGAACAACATGTAGTATAATAAATAATTATCACCAATTATCTCGTCCGCACTCCATCTCTATATTACCTCCATGGTCGGGACAAAACACTTCTTTGCCTTTACTCGGGTATCAAGTACGTGTGGAAAAACTATTCTTAAACAGTTTGATCATTTGGAAGTAGCTCACAGATTTTGTAAATAAGACATGTACAATCATTAAAGTAACACAAACACAGACTTTGATTGTGTGCGTTCAACATGGGATCCATTGAAATATCGTTGAGTAAAAGAAGCTACAATTTTTGGACCAGTGTGTCACTCTCACCGACCTGCGTAGCGAAGAAGGTGTTTGTCAGTAATTAATGTCCTTTATGAACCATGATGAACAGTATACTGGATTTATTCCGGATGTTTATAGGATTCTCAAAAAGTATATGTCCCGCATGACTATATCGCGAGCGGACTGTTTCCTGGACAGTATACTTAGAAAATGACTAGCGTTTATCTTAAAACAAACACCCTAACAAGTAACGGTAGATAAACCATGTTTTCTGTGGAAAAACGCAAATACTTCCGGAGTTGTCTCCCTTGTATTGTACGGTGTTTCAGGATTTCACAAATGTAAAACACGTAATTTATACATTGAAAGTGAAATTGACCATGCGCGTTGGTTTTGTAAATGCAATGAAAATGACTGATATCTATGGTTTATGATATTATTGGTTTAGTCGAATTTATTCAATTTCAGTTAAAGAACAATCATCTACTGTGGGGCTTCCAGCTATTGAGACAAATGATGAAGCAATATTCGCTCGTGTAGGCATACCCTTGCTAAGATGTATCTGTAACATGATTGATTGATATTTACTTAGATGTTTATATGTGGAATGTCACACATACCGCTTAGCCTTGTTGTCGTTAAATAACTGTTCTGACTTTGATTATTAACATGTTTAATTATTTTTCTCTATTGTTTTGTTTTATTTCTTTAATTCAACACTTAAGAGCTTGTGCGTGTCCTATTCCTTTTGAAAGATTTCTTGGAATCGAAAGAATACAAAAGAACATTGGCAGCTGTTAACTCGGCTTTTATAATATTTGTTAAAGAGAAACGTTATTCTTTTGTTATTTATTTTACCGACTTGATATATGTGTATCCCTTTTGCAAGTTTCCTATGACCTGCAAATCTTGAGTTTCGCTTTTGTTTCAAGGTTTGAAAAGGTTTTAGTAAAAATTTGCATGTTTATTTTGGAATTTACATAAATACTCTCTGGAATAATACCACATCTCTTCATTCCTGTACATCTTGTTTCTCTCAGTCTACATATATTAAACGAGTAACTCCTGTTGATGAACTCAAGACCGCCCACTACGGTGAATTAAAGTAACTTTGTGGTTGCCCATGCTTCGTCGTCATCTCACTTTTTGGCCGTCACTCTGATTCAGTACCTACAACTGCCTAAATACAACAATTAATTCAGCAGCTGCACCAATGCCTGAATACATCAATTAATTCAGCAGCTGCACCAATGCCTGAATACATCAATTAATTCAGCAGTTGCACCAATGCCTGAATACATCAATTAATTCAGCAGCTGCACCAATGCCTGAATACATCAATTTCTTCAGCAGTTGCACCAATGCCTGAATACATCAATTTATTCAGCAGTTGCACGAACTCGTGCCTGGATACATCAATTTATTCAGCAGCTGCACCAATGCCTGAATACATCAATTTATTCAGCAGTTGCACCAATGCCTGAATACATCAATTTCTTCAGCAGTTGCACGAACTCGTGCCTGAATACATCAATTTATTCAGCAGTTGCACCAATGCCTGAATACATCAATTTCTTCAGCAGTTGCACCAATGCCTGAATACATCAATTTCTTCAGCAGTTGCACGAACTCGTGCCTGAATACATCAATTTATTCAGCAGCTGCACCAATGCCTGAATACATCAATTTCTTCAGCAGTTGCACCAATGCCTGAATACATCAATTTATTCAGCAGTTGCACCAATGCCTGAATACATCAATTTATTCAGCAGTTGCACGAACTCGTGCCTGAATACATCAATTTATTCAGCAGTTGCACCAATGCCTGAATACATCAATTTATTCAGCAGTTGCACGAACTCGTGCCTGAATACATCAATTTATTCAGCAGTTGCACCAGTGCCTGAATTCATCAGTTTATTCAGCAGTTTATTCAGCAGCTGCACCAATGCCTAAATACAGCAATTTATTTAGTACCTGCAACATTTACTGAACACAGTAGCTACAGCACAACGACTATCTGGCAGGTTCATCAAACTTGGCCCGAGACTAGAGCTATCACTAACTGTGACTGATACCCCTGGACGCAACTTTGATACACGGAAAGTAGAATGTTGTGATCGTGACCTTTGACCTCTAAGTGTGACCTTGACCCTCGTACCTAGTAACCTGTTTATGCACTTTACTGACTGGATGGGGTTAATAGTTGATATTAATTTTATACAATTCATTTCGGTGGCTCAGAAGAAATGGAGCTGGCATAAATTTGAAATATTTTATCTTTAACTTTGACCTTTACATTGAGCCTAGTGACCTTGGTGGTTCACAACTGATACTTGAATTGTCCACCCGCTTAGCTCAGTACGTAGAGCGTCGGTCTACGGATCTCGGGATCGTGAGTTCTGTCCTCGGGCGGGGCATGCCATGAATATACTACCACTTTAGATTTCATACAGTTTATCGGGTTGTAGTGATGAATATAGCCAGTCTATCCCTCTGATCCGTGACATTCCGTGCAAAGCATGGTTGCAAATTATTTAGGTACATGTACACTGCTGACTAGTGTACAAATTAAACCAACTACAGCTAATGCGGTCTGAATCAAATCGAGTCTGCAATATTCACTATTAGCTTTGTCATCAGTGCTTCCGAGGGATCTGCTTTTCAGATTTTGTTAATATATTATGTTATTATTAAGTTAACAAGTATATATCTATTTCAAGAATTTTACAAAAGCAGTTTATAATTTTAGGTCTTATTTATCAATAACATCCTTACATCGATGTTTCAGCAAATAACTTTCTATTTACACACTACAGTATGTTCTTTGATTTTTATGCCTCGCAGGTGGATATATTGAAATCGCCTTGTCCGTCCGTCCGACCGACCGTAACTTTGTAAATTCTTGTCCGGGCTGTAACTCTGCCATCCATGAAGGAATTTTTGGCATAGTTTGGCATAAACATTAACCTTAATGAGACGACGTTTCATGTGCAATACTCAGGCCCCTAGCTACAAGGTCAAGGTCACACTTAGAAGTCAAACGTTAATAGGGTCTGTTTCGTGTCGGGTTCGTAACTTTGCCATTCATCAAGAGGTTTTGAAATTACTTAGCATAAATGTTTATCTTAATGAGACGACGTGCCATGGGCAAGACCCAGACCCCTAGCTCCAAGGTCAAGGTCAGACTTAGGGTTCAAATGTTAACATGTTTTTGTGTCCGGTCCATATTTCTGCCATCGATGGAGGGATTTTGAAATAACTTAGCATAAATGGTAACCATAATCAGACAATGTGTTTGCGCAGACAACTATAGCATTTTTGGGCACACTTCGGGGGCGTTTGTCACTAATAGTGCCAGCTCTTATTTGAGCTTCAATTCTAAATACTTAGTATATTTTGAGAGTTATATATACTTGTATTTTTCCCTATAAAATGTCAAGGTCAGTTGTGGCTATTGTTAAGTTACTTTAAAGACACACCACAAAATAACTGTAATCTTTTGTATTTCCATGATGGTAATTATACATTTTTTTTTGTATGGAGAAATGAGAAATAACAAGTATCTAGTTACAATTTGACAGTAACAGATATAGCGTTAAGACAATGTATTTGATGTCTAAATATATTCTTCAATTAATGTAGTAGTATGCACGATTATTTGCACCAAGTTCATGTGAGAGGAAAAAGTAGACTACTAGGTATTGGTGGGTCTTTAACACTTCTAATTTCTTGAATACAGGTGGATAAAATTAATTGCTATAGCCTATAATTAACGGTTAATGCGAATACGATAATGTTACACACCGATAGCCACACGAGAACTACATGCAGATATAGACTTGCCACAGTTCGCTACTGCGAAAATATAAAGTGGTAATATTGGACTGGGAATTCATGGCATGCGTATGTTCTCCGTGACTATTTGATAAATGACATTGTGTCTGAAATCATTATTCCTCCACCTCTGATTCATGTGGGGAAGTTGGCAGTTACTTGCGGAGAACAGGTTGTACTGGTACAGAATCTAGGAACACTGGTTAGGTTAACAGCCCGCCGTTATATGACTGAAATACTGTTGAAAAACAAACAAACAAACACAACTGATATTATGAAAACCCTTCTAGTGGTTAAGAAGACATGGAGCTAAAACAAATTTGAGACATCTGATGTCTTGTGACTTTGACCTTGGACCTAGTAACCTGGGTTGCGTGCTATGTACATCCTTTTGTCATGCTAGTTTTATGAAATCTTTCAAGTGGTTTTTAAGATATTGTGTAGGGTAGAGAATGGACAGACATAATCGATTCCAATATGGGACAGATATGATCGATTCCAGTATGATACCGTAATATACAAATGTACTTTCGATTTCATAGGCTTATAACAAGAGTGCCAGACTGTGTCATCGAACTTGGCCTAATTCAAGGGCCATAATCTATAATGCTTAGGGCGATTTGGGTGGTTATCGACCTTGGCCTAGATATTATGTCCACAAACATTGTCAGCAAGTTTGGTGAAGATAGGATGAAAACTATTCGACGTAGAAAGCGAACATGGCTGGGTTTTGCAGTTTTTCGAGTAATTCATGGTGCCTGGGGCGATTAGGCTTGTTATCGAACTTGGCCTAGATATTATGCCCACAGACATTGTCAGCAAGTTTGGTGAAGATTGGATGAAAACTGTTCTATTTAGAGAGCGGACATGTTTTTGGACGCCAAGCGCCCGCCCGCCTGGCACGGGTGTTCACATAATATGCCCCGCTCTTTCAGAGACGAGCATATAAAAAACAAAGTCAAATTGCATAAGTAAATACAGTGTAATAACTTTCATAAATTCCAAAATTCTAGTTTTCTCTTTCAAAATGTTTTCTATCCATATTCCTGCTATATGCTTCCTGATTGTTCTAAAGTTAGGCAGAAATTCCTCACTCCTCACTAACACTGAATATTCTACTGGCTTTTCACAGACAAGACAGACACATTATAAATCATCCAGTTTTTTTTTTTTACACAATATTTGCACATTATGTCTACAAATAACAAAACAGTAACAAAATAACAAACAGTATATTTCATTTTGACAAAACAACAATATAAATCACCTGAGGTAATGGCCAAAATAAATTCATATCTAGAACCCATATGTAATAAGTTATAGTTTATGTAAACTGGTGAAATTTTTTATCTCTTGTGTAGACTGCTTTTATATACTAAATAGCTATAAATATATGTGAAAGTTTATACAAAACTTTTATTCAGCAAAGTTTTATAATTAATGGCAAAACACAATAGAATTAAGAAATCTTTAATACCTGTATAAGGTTATGGTTGCCAGCCACTCAGTGAACTTTGGCTGGACTGTATGTGCACCATTCCAGGAACACCTTGTTATTGAAATGGTTTTGTGTATAATACTGTGAGATAAGTTGTGGCATCAAACAGTGCTTGTCAACAGCAGTAAGATTATACTTCATTTTGAAAAATTAATGAGTGTGACTTCAGTTTGCACACCTGATTCTATGACCCATGATAGAACTATTTAAATCAAAAGTCAGATAAAAAAAATACTTTAAATGACACTATTAAATACATCATACCCCCACAAATATTATAAAAATCTTGAAAGAAGCACAAACAGTGTCTCCTTTTCACACTATGTACCCGAATAATCCTAACTCTGTTCAGCGAGCCTAACTCAGTACCAATATGGCGGATGTAAAGCCGATACAACTTTGTTTTCTGTGTAATTTTGATGTATAAAGAAATGTTTCGGTTGTTACGTCTGTCTCCATTGATCAAGTGTATATTTATTTCAAAATGTATCATGTTAAATATATCAACCCTTGTGTTTTCAGGTGGAATACCGAAGAACAATGCAAACTTTTCAATGAAATTTTTTACAAAAAAATCTTAAAAAATACTTGTATGCTTTTGACGCCTCTACTATTTTGCTGTTTGAAAGCAAAAATATACTGCTTTATAGGCCCATTTACACAATGTTGTTAACCAATGAAAAATTCACTTTTAATCCACATACTGGTACGATATTACAGCCCCGTTCTGGGTTGTTCTGTTGTTTTTTGTCCGCCGGCAAACAATCACATGTTGGACATAGGAATCCCAAATCCCTGCAGGGGTGGGTGGGTCAAAGAACTTCGAGCATCTATAGTTCATACATTAAGCACAGACGAATAGCTCTGTTTTCGTTTGGTTAGGTGTTTATCCATTCTAAGTTCGTATTTATCCAGCACTGTTTCCTATACCAGTCAGGAATTATCCAAAAATCTAAACCCACCTCATAATCAATACAGTTTTTAAGCTATAAAAATGAATTTCAAACTTTGATACTATTAAACATTGTCAAAGAGATGTTTATTGAGTTAATACAGTTGATGAGTAAGGTCTTATTGCAATTTCTGGTACATTAAAACAGTTAGAAACATAAAACATGTTCATTTTGAAGACTTTTTCGAGTACATTTTAATGAATTCCAGCAACATAATGTGACTTGTCGATTGAAATATTTAGTACACAAAAAAAAACGTTATCAATACAGGATATTATGGCTATCAAAAGTTTTACGCTAACATTGCATACTAGATCTAACATAAAAACATGAAAAAAGACAAGGAAATTAACTATATACATCGTCTTTCTGTCGGCCATGTTGCCACTGAGTTAGGGTCGCTGAACATAGTTAGGATTATGCGGGTACATAGTGTGTTTTACTCTTTTAATATGGTGGCATTACGGTGGCATAGAGGGGACATAGGAAATATTTTATTTATCACGTGCGCACGTGTTAGCTTCACGTGCGCACGAATTAACACGTGCGAACATGATAATTGACCAATGAAGCTAATCGAAATATCAGCCTTTTTTTTCAAAAACGAAAAGAACTTACTTTATAAACTTTATAAGGTAAATAGAGCTACTAAATACTTTGGACTTATTGCTGCAATGTTAGTCTTTGGTAAATGATCCTTATTACATTACCAACTTTTAGTAACATCGATCTATTGGAAAATCGATAAATTTGCCTATATAAACAAAGAAGGGAAAAATCACTTAAACTTCAATAGAAAAAGTTCTATTTGGAAATCAAAAATTCGATACCCCACAAATTAAAGTTTAATTTATTCCGGATATTATGAATGTTTTTTTCAAAAAAATATTTTAATATTTGGTTGGTCCTTTTTGACTTTAAATAGACCCACCTCAGTTCATATAGACTCTGTAGGAAACGGATAAAAAAAACTGACTTTTCCAAATATAACAGATAAAATAAGATATTTTCCGCAAAAAATCAAAAATTCGATACCCCTAAACATGTAGAAAAATTATTAAATTTTCGTTATGTGTAATTTGTTTTAAATTTTATAATGGTTTGTTTGGTCCTTTTTGCATTTTAGTGTGTACAGTGAACATTTCTTAAAAAATTCCGGCATTTTCCGCCGTTATCCGTAAGTACTCGGAAGCTGTTACGGAAAATATTGTCGTCTGCTAGTCTGACTTTGGCGGTACAAATTGCTATAGATTGTAGGCAACTTCACAGTGACAAAAAAAAAGAAGATTGTAATTAGAGAATTTAAAACAAATTAATTGTTGAACTCAGAAGCGCCAAAACCTAGATCCGCTGTCGTTTAAAATAACACTATGGAGGATTTAGTCTTTAATTCGCAATTGCTTTTAGTTTTCATCGCAAAATATACTTAAAGCAACTAATTCTCATGTGTTTCCGTAAAATATAGTCTGTCAGTAATTGAGTTTCAAAGCATTCTTAAGAAATATAACGATGATTAATTTATTAATTTCCAGATACCTATATTATTTTTTGCCGAACGATCTGGAGACTTTTTTATTGCCGTGGCGGTCCGGGTTCGATCTCCGACGCGGTCATCTTTTTTCTTCATATGGGATTTTTTAATAATTTTTAAACAAAAAAAAAAAAAAAAAGTCATTTTCTATTATTCATAATATGACCAAACTTTAATTTGAAAGATAGCCTTGATGAACTGATAATTCTGCTTCTTTCCGAATTCTTTGTATATATTATTCTGTATTCTTAATTTAATGCATGTTTTTGGTACATTCTTTAATCATTCGTTTTAAAAAAAATGCGATATTTATTATTTGATTTAATTGTAACAAATATCTTAAAATTACCCTTTGACTTTTATTGTGTATTACAATATTGCTTAGGGGTAAACAATATCCGGTCAGTGTTGTTTCAAGGCGGGTCATAAAAGATATGTTACCCCACTTATTATAAGTGAGAGGTATTTTTATTGTTTTATGCTCTTTGCGTTGTAATATATGTTTTTCACTTTCTTCTGTCTTTATATAATCTTTTCCCTTTCTTTCATGCAATTTGTTTTTACGAATTTTACCCTTATTTCATAAATCGTATGACAGTAGGAAGAATCAGTACAAATTTAGAATTCACATCGTTAATAGGGTTGTTCCGTAAATAATTACTGAGTAAAGAACCTGGCCCAAATTTCACGAAAAATCTTAAGTTATTAATTAGTTAAGTCTGCTATTCTAAAATTGAGATATTGATGAAGTTATTGTTATTAAATGTTGTTGTTTTTTCTGTAACATATATATTTATAGTTAAAGTATACTATGGTAGTAGTATTTTTCAGCAGTACTTATTCATGTCACGCAAATATGATATTTCTATTTAGGCACGAAATAAGAAACTAAATCCTTACCATGCTAAATTACAATAATGAACTTGTCTATCTTTCAATTTGGACATTACTATTAATTATGAAAAGGGTGCATACCAAAAAGTTACTGGCTGAATGGCAGACAGTGCAGATCATGATCAGTCTGCACGGATGTGCATGCTGATCATGGTCTACACTGATTTCAAAGGAAGAACCAATCGTGTTCAGCATGGTAAGGGTTAAGTATTTAGTCTTATTTCTATATTTCTTTTTCTTTAAAGCGACCGGCTTCCAGATCGTTCGACAATAAAATACTTTTTAGATGTCTTGAAAAAAAAATGCTATATTTCTTATGAAGGCTTCAAAACTTAATTACTGACAAACTTTATGTTATAGAAATACATGAGAATTTGCTGCTTTTACTACCTTTTGCGATGAAAATCGAAAAACGTTAGTGGTTTAGAATTTTGAAAATATTTTGGAATCAAAAGCTCATATTCTAATGTTCATAATATGTGAAAGAAAGCGCGTATAGAGCAAAGAGCTATAAAAATAAATTGTATTTTTATACTTCTTTGTATAGAGGAAGTATATACGATGTTTAGATAATATATTTATATTCTTGAATATTTATTTTATTTAAAGACAGTGTCTTGTGCGTAAATATTTCTTTTCTGTACATAGATATACGTTAGCATGATGTTTCATGTATTAAAAAGAAAGTAAATCTATGTGTTCGATGTATAAAATGCAACGATTTCTACATATTTTAGATAACATATTCATATTCTTAAATATTACTTTTATTTGACAATTTATAAAGTATTATATAATTTTTCGACTTCCGTATTTATAATACAAAGCTTAATCAACTTCATTTTGAAACAAAAAATATTATAATTGCTTAAATTCTAGCAAGGATATCCCAGAATCTGATCTGATTTCCACTTTAATAATTACCAAAACTTCGTTCAATTCAAGTACATCGTTTAGCAAACCGCCCGCCTGTAAATGCATCAGATAATGACCAAAGATGTTAATTATCGACTTTTCCCCCGTGTTACTACAACAACAACAATTAGTACGGAAATCAACGAATCCGTCCGATAGCGATGATATCGGATTATTGGTTTTATTGATTTTTATGATAGGTAGATCTGTCCCGCTCTATCGGTTTCGCGATGTTACTAAAAGTTGGTAATGATGTGAAAGTTACTTCCCCTGATAATAAATTCACCATTTGTATACTGAAAAACGTTTCAAATTCAAGTTTTATATCGCAGGTTAATATAGAACAAGGGTCAGTATATTGATGGTGTATAGCCAATTCACTGTACTGTAACATTTTAAAAAGATGAAAGTTGGCTACAGTAGCTACAATGGATCAATGTTAGAGATGAAATGTTGTTGAAAACTGCCAAGTGCCAGATAACGGTAATAGAACAGGCTGGTAACATTGCCCGATCGGGCTTACGACACAAAAAGTAGTATTTCTTGAAAAATAATGAAGATATTTCTTTCAAACTTGGTCCATTTATTAAGCATAACAAATAATACAAATTAGAATAAAAATAACTTGGTTGCTTTCAGGGGGTGCAGGTCAAAACGTACCCAAACCAAAATGTACCCACATGGTAAAGTCAAAATGTACCCAAAAAAGTCAAAATGTACCCACTTGGCTAAGTCAAAATGTACCCAGGTGCAGGTCAAAACGTACCCAAACCAAAATGTACCCACATGGTAAAGTCAAAATGTACCCAAAAAAGTCAAAATGTACCCACTTGGCTAAGTCAAAATGTACCCAAAAAAGTCAAAATGTACCCAATTACTTTGGCATTTAGTATTTAAATACCCATAAATTCAGCTATGTATTATATGTAATATTTTAAATATATGTAAGTTGTAGATTGAATGTTAGAGAAGTAGATCTAATAAAACTAGATTAGCACAATAATTGATTACTTTTCGCACCTACAGCACAGTTGTTTCACACCTGTTGTGAAATTTTTTACTCCTGTCTTTATTAGACTGTCAATGGAGTGATTGACACCTAATTTAATTATCAAAGTGACTTTCTTTAATGTCCGAGTTTGTAAATTTCCTACTTTATTTACTATTGTTAAAAAATCAGTAACACAAGTCTGTTTTAAATACTTTATTTTTCACCCTAATTTTGTTTTATATATATGCATCTGCAGCTATCTTATCAGAATCCTATATATATATCTGTAAAAACTCTTAATAACTTATACACATATACACAAAATACAAAATAAATAATATTAGCATGATTAGAGCTGCAGGTACTGGTTGCACTATTTCATCGCTGAAACTAAACACTAGTTGCTCCATAATTGTCTTATCAAACTATTCACTATTCAAACATTTTATACATATTTACAAAATAAATAATATTAGAGATGCACTATTTCTAAGTCTGATCCATGAAATGTCTAATAATTTGAACTATTCAAACACTGATCCATGAAATGTCTAATCATCTGAATTATTCAAACACTGGTGCATAAACACGTGAAAGTTTCTTTAAGAGTTTAGATGTTGTCAAGGAGTCTGATTCATATTGCTCCCACATATTAAAAATCTTTGTCTGCATAGACCTCACTTGTTTCCTCTGAGCTTTTTTCAGCTTACTTTCTGACACTAGCTTCATCTGCAGACTTAGGCGCTGTGACTCTTCATGTAGTTTTTCAACTAGGATGTAGAAGGGAGGTGGTCCATTGGTAATGTAATTCAATCTGCGGTGCCATCCTACAATTATAAAAAAAATTATAAAAAAATCATGATTACTCATTATTTATGTTAACTTTACATTCAAATAAATCTTAAAAACAATCAACTAATTTATCATATAATATAATATAGTAAGTGAAAAGTAAAAACATTTAATAAAATCAATGTCAGGCAGTAACTAAACAAATGTATCATTTATAACAGTTTCTTTAAGTTGAAAACAAAATTTTATGTACTATCCAAGTGTATGAACTTTGTTTTTTCTTTATTTTGTCACATGCATGCTCATTTTGTATCGCGGTACGTATCGTATTGTTGCATCTGTGTCACGATATGCATTGTATTGTGAGACTAGGGTATGGTTACACCCCTACTTCATAGTGACATCAAATCTATTATGAATTATTATTACAGACTGAATTAATCATTCATAGATTAAGCACTCTATAACAATATAATAAGCAAAGTATTTCTAATCAACTGAAATATATGTTCCATTTAGTTTCATTTATTTATCAGTTTTTCAATATTATGACTGTGATGCAACAAAGTCTATTTACATACCTTCGCAGTCATTGTTGGTGCGAATGGACTGTCCATAGACAGACCATTCTTCTGGTGACCAGAATCCATTGAACCAGGTTGATTGTACATACTCGAGAAGAGGCTGTAGAGGTGGTGTTCCCTTTCGTTGAATGTGCTCGAAGGCTGGTGCAGCATGTTCAGCTGGTATAAGTGGTAGGGCGAGTATCTTCCTAATGAACCAGTGAGTACCCTCACCTTACTTACTGGATATATGATTTAACAACAACACTTGTTTTCTCAACGGAATATATCAGTATTATTATTTTTTTTCTGGTTCAAAAGTTTGATTAAAATGTTGATTTATTCGAGATATGTTGTGTTATAAAAAAAATCATGGATCATTGAATTTCAATGAATAAATGTATATTAAAAACAAAATGTTTTAGTTGTGTTGTAAATTGAAAAAAACGCAATAAGTAGTTAAAAACAAGCTCAAAGTCATCACAGATTGCTGTACCTCGTAGAAAAATGATAGAATTTTGTGATATTACAAGTTCTTTCTAAGCTCATTAAAAAAACCCAAAAAAAAAACAAAAAAAAAAACAAACAAAAAAACAAAAAACTTACCAGTGTTACAAGCATGATGTTGCCATCCTCCGCAAGAATCACAATCAATTGCTTGATGATGATTTGCAACAAGACGCGAGCAGTGTAAACAAAGCACGTTTGAACTCATGATTACAAGTGAAAAGGAAAGAAACAGGGCAGTCTTATATACTGGATTAAAACATTACTTATTAAAATTGCAATCAAACTGTGAAAATGTGGAAAAAAAAAATATAAAAAAGGCACAAAAAATAATGCTTTAATTAGAAATAACAAAAGAAATTTCCAAGCAATTATATGCTTAGTGTTTTATTAGTTAGTAATTAAGTTGTAATAGAGGAAAAATTGTATTTCAAACTTCAGTTTTAATAAAGAAAGATCAAAAACTATCTTTTTCACACTTCCAGATCAAAGGATAAACAGTTTGATTAAAATGTAAAAGATGAAAGGTTCAGTAATTAGCTTATCTCAATTATTGGCTTATCTCAATGTTATTGACACCTTGGAAAGTAGGTAGCATGTTTGATAGGCCTAATAATTACCTGTTAATTAACAATGAATGAAAGAAAATTCAGTTATATACATGCTATTTTCCATTAAAATGCATTACTTTGATAATTAAATCAAAATAAATGATCATTTTTATATGGGTACATTTTGACTTCTGTCACATTTCTGGGTACATTTTGACTTTCAGTAGTGGGTACATTTTGACTTTTTGTGGGTACATTTTGACTTTTTATTTTTGGGTACATTTTGGTTTGGGTACGTTTTGACCATAATCCCTTTCAGGTTTGGTAGAATTATTTCCCCTTTTCAGATTTTTATGAGCATAATCTTTGAAGTCCAAAAAAAAATATGTTCTAATCCTAAGTTTAAAACAAAAAAGGGTTCAATGGCTTTCTAATGCTCTAAATTATTGCGCTAGTAAATGAATGTATGCATTTTACTCTGCTTTCACTTACAACATTATTGAGAAATGTTAGTTCTAAAAACATTGCTCATACATCTGCACTAGAAACAAAGTATTTACTCTAAATACATAGAATAAAGGTATTGGCGCACAAATTTGGAGCAATAGAAAGCCACTGAACCTTTTCTGTTTTAAACATTGCATTAAAACATATATTGTTTGGACTTCAAAAATTACGCATCATAAAATACTGAAAAAGGGAAGTAATTCTAACAAAACTGAAGGCATCTACATCTACATCGGTACAACCAACAGTCAATTTCCGATTATGACTGGTCGGCGCTGTCAGAGAAATTTAGTATATTACAATATTAAAAGTAAAAGATAAAAGGACAGTATGCTACAGTTAAAATAGGACAGAATGGAAGAATTACATAGTGAACGCCGCCAGCCTCTCTGTAAAGATACTGAGGCTGGGGCTAGCTTTGACTGATGTTGGGAGGGAGTTCCAGAGACGGATGGTTCTAGGGAAATAAGAGTTAGCAAAGTATTGAGTGCTGGAATAAGGGATCAAATAGTTAAGATTTCTAATGGGGGTCAAGTAACCTTGGTCAATAGCAACGGTCTGGGTCCTTACTTTGTAAAACAAAAGTAATGAACAGTTTAATCTACGGTACTGGAGAGTTTTCCATTCTAAGGATTTCAAGGCAACAAAGTTATTTCTATCTTGTTAAGCATTATATGGTATGCTTAATAAATGGACCAAGTTTGAAAGAAATAGCTTCATTATTTTTCAAGAAATACTGCTTTTTGTGTCATAAGCCAGATTGGGCAATGTTACCAGCCTGTAGAAGACCTTTCTGTAGACTTGTAGACCAAAGAGCTATAAAAATAAAAAAGTATTTTATAGTTCTTTGTGTAGACACATGAACCTGTGGTGTCCAACACAGCTCAGTATAGTTTGGACATGACCTCTGAACCTGGACCTTGAGCACAGTCCATTTCAATAGCCTATAGATGGTAAATGGGCAAAGTCTTGTGGTTATCACGAAACTCGTGTTTCACAAGTTATAGGTTATATCAACTTTGTTCCCATTGAATGCTAAAAGGCTCTATAGTGCAATAGTTAAGAAATTATGGATGACTTCGAATCACAACAGGAGTGGTTTGATATATTTTTATTATTATTTGTTTCACTTTATTAGACTTAAAAATTATTATGCAAGCTCAGGAGTTACTTAATAATGATTGTCTTTGGTTTTCCTTTACTTAAGTTGGTTTAAATGTAGTTTGTTGCAGCCCTACTCATCGTCACATCTGTTGTTTGTTTGTCTGTCTGTCTGTCTGTGTGTTCGTGCCCATTCAGCACGATAACAACAAAATAAAGGCGGCTGTCAATCTTTCCTGGATAAACCAGTGCCCACATTTGGTCAAACAAACTGAAGGCTAACCAGCTTCTTTAATCAACAGTGGCAGACAAGTTACCGTGGAAAAAAAGTTTCGGAATTATATTTCACAGAATGTTGTGGCTGGGTTGTGGATCGAACTAGTGACCCCCTTATTGTAAGCTAGGTGCACAAGGACCAGACCATGCAGCCTGGCACCTCATTGTTGCTTTGCTTGTCTATGTAAAATTAGCCTTATCGACAGTTCTGTTGAAGGGTGTTAATATGCCAGGAACATGTAACCTATGTATCTGATTGTGCTAAGTAGCTTTTCTCTATATAGTTCAGATGAGATTATATGACAAATTTTATCAAATCATAAATGTACTAAAATATAGAGAATGAACTTGCAACATATATATCCAATAAATAAGGCAAAAAAGTCATTTCATACATATAGCACGCAGTGTAATTCAGAGAGAAAAAAGCATGAAGAAATGAAAGGCCATGCCAGGATCAAACTCTGAGCTTTAGGGTGACAGACCATATCCTAAACCCCTGACATATTCCCATTGTTAAGTCAACAGTGAAAAATGGAAGTGTGCATAGTCCTTGCAAATCATTATTTCAACCATTTTCAGCTGAAAACCATTCATATATGATAATCTACAGGGCCGAATTCTTAAGTTAACTGATCATGACCTGGTGAATGTAAAATGTACTGTATGGTAGTCTAATGTTGTGTTTCTATGGATATCCTATGAATTTAGAGAAATAATCGTTCCAAAAAAATGTCAGAAAGTACCTTATCTCACAGATGTTTATCACATTGGTTACTATCTCTCTCTGAGATTGTCACAGCACTGACATAGGATAATTTCAAGATCAGGGTAGACAAGTATATGGCGATAAAGTATTCACAGTACTTCCAGAAAGGACATGGGTTTGTGAAAATATGCTGTGGCTTTCAGATGCAGCGACCATCTTCAGCCCTGGAAGGATAGTGTAAATGAAATGTAAATATTTTTTTTTAATATATTTGCATCAGTATGTCTGACAAACTTAAAGAATTTGTTTTGAAGAGAGGAATTGGGCCGGCTGTACTACAAAGTCTTGTCGCTGATAAGGTATATAACTTATAACACTGGTATATAAATTTCTACTGCATACTGCATAAGAAAATCTGGATTATCAGGAACACAAATTACGTTTCCAATGTGACTGTTTCTTCATAATTTTCAGTAATGATAGATCTATATTGAACTCTTCACATAAGAAACTATATTTTTTTTATTTTATCATGGCCCTTGAGCAGTTATTATTATCAGTGTTTATCAGTTAACTGTACAACAGACAAAACAAGCACATTTGTACTTTTTGGGGTAATGATGCAAGACAAATGAAAGGATCTTGTGTGGATATATGTGATTCTTTTCCTCAAGCTGTTGTTTGGAGAGACAAGATACGCTTGTTACATCAGACACAAACATACAATTGTGTACATTTTGATGCTATTAGTATTATTATGTCTTCTCCAGGAGACATATTGTTTTTGCCCTGTCCGTCCTTCCGTCCGTCCGTCCGTATGTCACACTTCATTTCTGAGCAATAACTGGAGAACCATTTGATCTAGAACCTTCAAACTTCATAGGGTTGTAGGGCTGCTGGAGTAAACGACCCTTATTGTTTTTGGGGTCACTCCGTCAAAGGTCAAGGTCACAGGGGCCTGAACATTGAAAACCATTTCCGATCAATAACTAGAGAACCACTTGACCCAGAATGTTGAAACTTCATAGGATGATTGGTCATGAAGAGTAGATGACTCCTATTGATTTTGGGGTCACTCCATCAAAGGTCAAGGTCACAGGGGTCTGAACATTGAAAACCATTTCCGATCAATAACTAGAGAACCACTTGACCCAGAATGTTGAAACTTCATAGGATGATTGGTCATGAAGAGTAGATGACCCCTATTGATTTTGGGGTCACTCCGTTAAAGGTCAAGGTCACAGGGGCCTGAACATTGAAAACCATTTCCGATCAATTACTAGAGAACCACTTGATCCAGAATGTTGAAACTTCATAGGATGATTGGTCATGAAGAGTAGATGACCCCTACTGATTTTGGGGTCACTCCGTCAAAGGTCAAGGTCAAGGTCACAGGGGCCTGAACATTGAAAACCATTTCCGATCAATAACTAGAGAACCACTTGACCCAGAGTGTTGAAACTTCATAGGATGATTGGTCATGAAGAGTAGATGACCCCTATTGATTTTGGGGTCACTCCGTCAAAGGTCAAGGTCACAGGGGCCTGAACATTGAAAACCATTTCTGATCAATAACTAGAGAACCACTTGACCCAGAATGTTGAAACTTCATAGGATGATTGGTCATAAAGAGTAGATGACCCCTATTGATTTTGGGGTCACTCCATCAAAGGTCAAGGTCACAGGGGCCTAAACATGGAAAACCATTTCCGATCAATAACTAGAGAACCACTTGACCCAGAATGTTGAAACTTCATAGGATGATTGTACATGCAAAGTAGATGACCCCTATCAATTTTGGGGTCACTCCATTAAAGGTCAAGGTCACAGGGGCCTGAACATTGAAAACCATTTCCAGTCAGTAACTTGAGAACCACTTGACCCAGAATGTTGAAACTTAATAGGATGATTGGTCATGCAGAGTAGATGACCCCTAACGATTTTGGGGTCACTCTATGAAAGGTGAAGGTCACAGGGGCCTGAACATTGAAAACCATTTCCGGTCAGTAACTTGAGAACCACTTGACCCAGAATGATGAAACTTCATAGGATGATTGGTCATGCAGAGTAGATGACCCCTAAGGATTTTAGGGTCACTCTGTTAAAGGTCAAGGCCACAGGGGCCTGAACATGGAAAACCATTTCCAATCAATAACTTGAGAACCTCTCGACCCAGAATGTTGAAACTTCATAGGATGATTGTTCATGCAGAGTAAATGACCCCTATTGTTCTTGGGTCGCTCCGTTAAAGGTCAAGGTCACAGGGGCCTGAACATTGATAACCAGTTCCGATCAGTAACTTGAGAACCACTTGACCCAGAATGTTGAAACTTCATAGGATGATTGAACATTCAGAGTAGATGACCCCTATTGATTTTGGGATCAGTCTATTAAAGGTCAAAGTCACAGTGGCCTGTTCATGTAAAATCATGTTTTGGAAATAACTTGGGAACCACTTGACCTACAATGTTGAAACTTAATAGGATGATTGGACATGCAGAGTAGATGACCCCTATTTATTTTGAGATCACTTGATCAAAGGTCAAGGTCACAGGGGCCTGAGCAGTGACTTGAGAACCACTAGGCCAAGAGTGTTGAAATTTATCGGGATGACTGGACATGCCAAGTAGATGATCCCTATTGCAGCTAACCATCAGTGTCTCTTTGACTTTCGCTCCTGACCCCTATTGACTTCTTGCCTATAGGACTTTGCATTGGGGGAGACATGCGCTTTTTTACAAAAGCATTTTCTAGTTTCTAATAGTATGTCATATTAAGGATCACATGAGAGATTTATGGTGACATGATATTCCAAATTTTTGAGAAAAACAGAAACAAGTTGCCCATTGAAGAATTCAAATTCATGACGGGGTCCAAGTAAGGATGACAATTAATGAGCATTTCACTTAATCTGCACTGCATTTACAGTGATTACTTTGTAGAGATAATTTGCACATCTGCATTAAATTTAGATCTGCAAGCGTGATATTTATGTACGGTATATTTCACTTCACGTAGGCCTGACACACATTGTGAAAATTTTGTATGGTCGCCAAAGTCCAAAATGCAAGGCTGACAGAATATCTAAAACTTTATAGCTTATCACAGAAGTTATCAACTGGTGTCAGAAATAGTACCAGATGTTATCATTCTGCAAACATGATTTCTTCTAAACTAGCTGCACAGTTACATTACAGTTATATTAATTTTTGAGCATAATTTTTAGCTCATCTGATTTTTTGAAAAAAAATGATGAGTTATTGTCATCACTTGAGCGGTTGTCGGCGTCGGCGTCGGCGTCTGCGTCGGCGTTGCCTGGTTAAGTTTTATGTTTAGGTCAGCTTTTCTCCTAAACTATCAAAGCTATTGCTTTGAAACTTGGAAGACTTGTTCACCATCATAAGCTGACCCTGTATAGCAAGAAACATAACTCCATCTTGCTTTTTGCAAGATTTATGGCCCCTTTTGTACTTAGAAAATATCAGATTTCTTGGTTAAGTTTTATGTTTAGGTCAACTTTTCTCCTAAACTATCAAAGTTATTGCTTTGAAACTTGGAATACTTGTTCACCATTATAAGCAGACCCTGTACATCAAGAAACATAACTCCATCTTGCTTTTTGCAAAATTATTGCCCCTTTTGGACTTAGAAAATCTGTTTTCTTGGTTAAGTTTTATGTTTAGGTCAGCTTTTATCCTAAACTATCAAAGCTATTGCTTTAAAACTTGCAACACTTGTTCACCATCATAAG
The DNA here is from genome assembly GCF_021730395.1 of Mercenaria mercenaria. NCBI lineage: Eukaryota > Metazoa > Mollusca > Bivalvia > Venerida > Veneridae > Mercenaria > Mercenaria mercenaria. Next base: position 46,886 of record NW_026463901.1, read on the forward strand.
CTGACCCTGTACAGCAAGAAACATAACTCCATCCTGCTTTTTGCAAGATTTATGGCCCCTTTTGGACTTAGAAAATATCAGATTTCTTGGTTAAGTTTTATGTTTAGGTCAACTTTTTCTCTTAAACTATCAAAGCTATTGCTTTGAAACTTGCAACACTTGTTCACCATCATAAGCTGACCCTGTACAGCAAGCAACATAACTCCATCCTGCTTTTTGCAATAATTATTGCCCCTTTTGGACTTAGAAAATCATTTTCTTGGTTGAGTATTATGTTTAAGGCAACTTTTCTCATAAACTATCAAAGCTATTGCTTTAAAACTTGCAACAGTTTTTCACAATCATAAGTGGACACTGTACATCAAGAAACATAACTCTATCCTGCTTTTTGCAAGAATGATGGCCCTTTTTAGACTTAGAAAATCATGGGTAGGACAATATTTCTATTATACAAAAAAAATCAGATGAGCGTCAGCACCCGCAAGGCGGTGCTCTTGTTTCAACTCATCCCTGTATCACCATTTAGCGTCCCATCACACCTCACTCTAAAGTGTATGTGTATGTGCAATGGCATTAAGTGCATGTTTCTGCTACCATTGCATACATATTCACATAACACATGAGTGTTTCTAACCATCTTGACTACAATCCAAGTCATGTTTGGTAAATTTAGTTGGGTTACAAGAATGGCAGTCCAATGAAATTTTTCAGTGAAAAAATTGTGGCAGGTTAGGTTTGTGTGCATTGTGTGCATTTGTATCAGTGAACATCTTGCTTAATAATGTATGTATTGCATTAAAACTACACACAAGTTATTCAACAAATGTGGAATACATGTGTTACAAAAACTGCAGCCATTGGAAAACTTTAAGCATTATAAAAATGTTTTGCCATGTTCAGGGTTGATTTATTACACTGGCACGCATTCAGATAGTGGAGCAGTCTGTCTTTACAGATACCCTGCATCACAAAGTGAAGTGGAGGCTATACCGGAATGAAGTTGTTTGTCATGTCCCATCTGTCCCATATCACATTAAATGTAATTCCTCCTACAGTTTGCAAGGGATTTTGATGAAACTTTCAGGTCATGTTTATCACGAAGTGTTTGTTGCTGTTTTGTTTGGTCAGAATGTTACAGGAGGATTTATAGCCCTTTGTTCATTAAGAACACTTGCATGCATGTTTTTAGTACAACTCCTTCTACAGTTTACAAGTAAATTGGATGAACATTTTTGAAAGTGATAACTATAAGGTGATGTATCAGATACTTTTAAAGTTGCCTTTTAGAGTGATTTCAACAGGAATTATAACACTTGGTTTATTGAAAATAACCACATGATTACTGTGTGCAAGTTTGTCAACGCAGCTTCTTCTACAGTTTATAAGGAATTCAATTGCATTTTATGTTTGAAAACATATAAACTATGACCAGATGTTGCACAATGTTTTCAAAACAAGTACATATGTGATTTGGAGAGGACCAGTTTTCAATAGTTACAGCTCTCATTTTCTTCTGTATTGTATTCAAAACAAGCACTTTGTGTTGTGTCAAAGCTTTAGCGAGGTATTCCTCACCATCAGTGATACCTCTTATTTGATGCAGTAAAGAAAGTAAATTTACATTTCAGTAAGTGTTTGATTGTTCAATTGTTCAATGTACATGAGATATACATACTGCATATATTTATAGTTAGCACATAATAGTTCTAAATTTTTAATTGTTTACTATGCTTTTGTAGATTGACAGCAGTGTCATGCTGTTAATGGATGACAGTACATGAAATCATTCTTACCTGCGTATGGTGATAGAGTGTCGGCAATTGCTTCCTGCAGGTCTCAAACTGAAGGTGATCAGTGCTCAAATGCATTGAATGAATTACGTGGGAAATGGAAAAAAGAGCGATCTACTCTCCACAGCTGTGGTTTCAAGGCTGGAAATGCTTATGCGGAAAGGACCATAAGAAGATTGGAGCTAGGATGGATGGATTACAGCAACCAATCCATGTGTTATAAGCAAGTGAGGCAACGATGTGGAGGTGGTGTCCGCCATCTCACGGTTGAGAAAACACTTTCTTTAAAGGCAGTCCTTAACCATGCTTTAGATGCATTCTTTCCATCCCGCATTTCCCAATGAGGTATTCTACAAGAGTTCGAAACAGAACTGAAAGACTTCCAAGGCATGTGTGTCAATATGGAAAATACAATCAACGAACTCTATATTGAGTCAAAATTAAAGATACTTCGGGTATATTTATATACCAAAAAGAAGACTGAAAAGGTATAGTGAAATAATGTGTGCGATGAGTTACTAATGATTTACTGTAAAAGCACATATTTTCGCTGGGTCAAAATTTCGCGAATTTGAAATTTTGAGTATGTTTTTGAAGTTTAATAGCAAAAATTTCTGCTTTTACAGTACTGGCAGGCTAGGTTTTTCCTAAGGAAAGAAGTTGACTATGTTAGGAAAAACTGTGCCAGTCTAAGTTTTCCCTGGGGAAAAATACTAAATGGGGGAAAAACTGGGCTGTTACACCATGATGTCATGAAACATTATATTGATGGAATAGTTTTTACATTCAACATTTCAACTTTACCCTTGCTTAAAGTTTAGCTGAATGAAACCAAACACTCATAAACCTTTAAAGCTTTCCAACTGAATAGTGCAGTTACCATAGTTGATGTCATACTGATGTGGTATTCTCTTTTAAGTTTCTAAGATGTAAAGAAGGCACTTATATCCACTTATTATACCCACACATTACAATGTGATGTGGCAGCTGTACTGAGTCATGACATATATCAAGTCGCATCCCATGCACTGATGCTAACAAAAAGACACCACACCAATTCTCGCCAAACATACTTTTATCCTCAGAATGCTTACAAAATATTCTTCTGTGTGAAAATGAATCAGCTTGCCTCTGATAAAGTGGTATTGTTGGGGTATATATAACGAACCATAAGTGATAGTTCTATTCATAAGGTACTTTCTGCCAAACAGTGTAATTTAAATAAAGGTCTTATCTCTTGTGTTGTCAGGTAGGAGAAGAGGTGCACGCTGCAACCAACAAGCCATCCAGTACAATCGAAGAGGTCGCACCAGAGGTTCAGATCGTGACCACGGTGCCGATTGCTGTTCTTGACGCAACTCTTCTCTCATCCAGTGAGTGCATGGTAGGAACATAGTGGTGTGAAATTGAACTTTAGGTGCCATATTCACAGGCTGTTTATTTCAAAGTCTTCAGATTTAAATCTAGAATATGTTGTGGAATCTAGTAAATATTTGACATAAATGCCGCTGGAAAGATGTAGATGCCACTGGAAAGGAGTGCCAATGTTGCTGTCATTTTGTCATAATTTCATTTCTACAGTTTTGTACAAGTGATAATATTCAAGCTAATGTAAATATAAAAATCGTGTGATATTCGAAATATCAGGAATTTCGACATAAGCGATATCCACATAAAGAATTCTAACTGTAATAGAAAACAAAATAAAAATATTCTTCGAGGTGATGAACAAACACATATAAAGAAAAACTGCAGACATGCTTTTTTGTGTCTAATCATAGGAATAAACAAAATATCTTGTCTGGTTCATCCATTGGTCTATTTCCTTCTTGGCCTGTTGATTGGCATGTGCAACACTGGTTCCTTTGTACACATGATCATCCTGAAGTGTAGCTGAATTGTAGATGTTCGTGATATAATTATATTTCATTTTTGATTGCAGATTTACCTACTCTTGGACTTTGGCCATACAGTTATGGATAAAGCATCATTATGGCATATGAATATACTTCAGTGATCATTCTAATTTCAGTCTTCGTCAGATGAGCTTGACCAGCACACTGTAGTGTCATTGCCAGACACCTCCCTCGTCTGGTATACAGTGCGAGTCACACAGATCAGAGACACTCCAAGCGTTTCGACAGGTAATAGTGATAACTCTTGTTTAATTGTATCACAGTTGTCCCAAAATTCGGTTTAGAAATGGTCCAGTTGTAGATTCTGTACAGTTACATTTACAAAATCATGCTTCAAGTAATGTCTGTTTTTAGGGTCATAGAACTTTGTTTGATAACTTCAGGTGGAATATTAACAATAAAGTGCTTATCTTTTTTGCAGATTCTTGCTTTGGATTGATGTTTATCTTCCTTTTCCATGCTTGTGTAGCATTAAAACTAAACAGTAACTTTCTGTGTCATCTTAGCCTTCTAGGCCACCACCAATGCAATGTTTGATAACTCTTCCTGGATTAGCACAGTATGTTCACCCATTAACAATGCTGTGTAACTGAGACGTTGATGGATTATTCATGAGGACAAGAGTAATTTTAGAGAGGAATTTCTACGTATAATTTCTACGAAGACATAAAGGTCGAAACTAGTAAAGAATGTGTTGTCTTGGTAATTTTAAATCCTTTTGATCTATTACGTATAATAGGGTTATTATAACAGTAGATTGATCTGGGATGCAGTATTCGGTTCGAGTGGATTTTGCCAGATCGGATCTCACGAGCTGCGCAATCGCCGAGTGTGATTCAACCTTGCAAAATCCACGAGAGCCGAATACAAAGTCCCAGATCTAGCTACTGTTATAATGACCCTTTTATTATATACCTTTACCATTTTGATTCTTGTTTTGTTCTTGAACGAAATCTTCAATGTTTATCGATATTAAATGGAACTTAGTGAAGTTTTTTTGTGCACTATTTATAGAAATGTGTCGGGTCATGCATATTTATGAAAATAGTCCGGCAGCATACAATACGGAAGGTACAAGACGGAATTTAAAAGGTACAATATGGAATATTTGTCTGTCTGTTCATATTTAATTGTGAAATACTAGCCGATTTTTTTACAGAATTTATATAGGTATATAATAAAAGAAAATTAACTCAGTCATGTATATTTTATGATGAGATAATCTTGATCACTTGGCATATATAAATAAGCAGTATACTTAATACTTTGATAAGCATTCAACTAGTCGACATGTTGTATTTACAAACAATTCGTATGAGAATAGTCACTTAAAATAAAAAATGTCATTTCAGTATTTAAATGTCTTTCAGGAGAACTGCTCAGATGACATTGAATTAGGAACACCTACTGTGGTGACAAATAGGCAGACATACATGGTAAGAGTTTGTTTCCAGTAGTAACATTTTCTATAACCATAACGGATGCTTAAGGGGACTTTTAGATCCTGCTAAGAATTCGCGGGATACCGGTAGATGCTAAGTGCTCGAGCATAGCAACTGAAGAATAAGGTGTATTCCATATAAAAGTATGGCATTAGGACCTATATTTTGAAGTTTCACCGAAATCATTATCAAAAGCTTTCTACAAGCACGCCAGTGGAAGTAGGACAAAGATTAATATCTGAAAATAGATTTTATTTTAGAATTTCAACCAATGTTTATTTATTTTTATTAGGAGGCTTGTGGTGCAGCTGATACGGCAGACATAGAGTTTATAGACATATCAGCTCCTCGTCAGAGAAGACAGTTTAGTTTGGTAAGCTATAAACAGATATAATCGTACAACTAAGAATCAAGCCCACTGTGACCCTATAAATCATTTGAAGAAGTTTGGAGCAGTTGGCAGTGTCCTTATTTATGAAAAATATGGTTCAATGGTTTGAAAAATATATGACAATGTCTGCTTGTCTGCTTATCGCTATAATATAATTTTTATTTTGGCTATTTATATGGTGGCTCACCTGAGCACAACAGGATCATTGTGAGCTGTTGTGATCGCATTTCATCTGTCGTCTGTCACATGTGTGTCTATCAACTTTTTCTTCAACAAAATGTCAAAATAGTCCACTCAAACAGCAGGAGCTAAAAATAGACATATCTGTTCTTGTCGTGAATCAATAGCTGAATGCCTCTATATTTGTTCATATGCATAGCTATAGTGGGCAGGGCTTATTTCCCCTGCTAGAAGGGGAAAGGATAAAGTATTCCGTTGTCTGTCTGTCCAAGCTAACAGTTTCATGTATTCATGTGGCTAGAAGAACAGTAGAGAACAATACTGATGCTATTCATTCCGTTTCTCTCACGTGGCTAACAGAACGAATGGGAGAACAAGAGAGTGTCCACATAAGTATCCTTTCCTAACAATGTCCATCTGGTGGTCCATTTTTCCGTTCGTCAGGTGCCATATCTAAGTAACTGTCAAATGATTTCAATTATTCTTGCTACAAATTATCATCATGGTGTGAAGAGGGCCATTAAGTTTGAATATGATCATGCAAGTCACCCCAGAGTTATGGCCGCTGTAGGATGACCTTTCCATTGTCATGGACCTTGACAACATTCAAGGTCATTTGCATTTAATCAAATTTCAAAAATAATTGAAGGCCCATTTCACATGTGCAGCAAAAGTTTGCTCACTTTTGAAAAGACATTAAGTATGTAAAGGTCCCATAATTCTGTTTTGTAGTTTTTACAAAATTATCTCCATTTTTTTTTTTTTGTAATCTACAAGTTAATATCTCTTAAGTAGATGGGCAAAATTTCATGAAACTTTAAAACAAACAGGTACCATGGGTGCCATTTTATTGACTTTGGTTCCAATCTTTCTTAGCTTGACTACCGTATAATGTGGTGTAAGTAGGGGTGTAACGATACATCGAACTATCGATGCATTGCGATACTAAGTGTCCCGATAGCATGCATCGATAGAAAAGTCACGATCCAATAACAATCGCCGATAGTTCCTTCAACAATCGATAGTTTCGATAGTTTTGAAATTTTAGTAAATACAGAAATAATTTATAATTTATAAACCAAGAAACAGAGCCAGCTTTCATTTGCGCCTCGGAAAATGTTTACGTCTCCATTACAATAATTACCCTCACGGAATTTAACTACCATAAAGGACTGAGAAGTCTGGAGATAATTAATAAATTTAGTTTCTTAGAAACTTTGATTAAATATATTTAAATAACCTGTTAATCTTAGATGAGAAATTGTACTATGAACATGGAGAAAGAAGGATACTTGTATTATACAGCAAACTGTTCGGTAGGGCCCTTCATTTAGTGCTGGTACACCTTAAACCGATCCGTTAATTTTCGTCTTTTTCGATGCTTTGGGTTATTAAACATGTTGACACTCGCAACAAAATGGCCGATTCGTTTGAGTATACCTTGCATAGGTTTATTGTTTTACTTATTGTTCCAAAGCTAAGGAAGTCAAGAAATATTTAATGTTAGAATTATTTCTGTCCATTTCATTTATACAAACATCTCAATGTGTGTTAACAGCAATTATAAACAGTGCCGTCTCTTACACTGTGTAACAATGCCAGTTGGTAGCTTTACTGTATAAAATAGGATGGCCGATAACTATTGCAATAGTATCGCAATAGTAACCTGCAATAGAATAGTATCGCAATAGTTTTTAAGCAATATCAATAGTATTGCAATAGTCAAAATTGGCCTCAATAGTCACCCCTAGGTGTAAGTTTCGTAGATTTGTCTAAATTTTACAATTTTGCATATTTAATTTCCGTGGATTTCAAGTATCAAATACTGCAATTATTTTTATACCAGCAAAACACTGAAACTGTATACCGTGTTACGGTGTACTGTTTACATTAGCTTATTATTGAGGTATAAGAGTGTCAGTGTTGTTTTGTCTAGTCTTGTTGGGTATCAGGGGATGTTACTCTTAATACAGCACTACAGTAAGAATCAAATCAGTTAAATAGATTTTAAATTTGTAATTGTTGATTGAACTATCACCTGAATACACAGCTGCATCTTACATCTTTAAACATTGGTCTACCTTGACAAATGATTCAGTAGAAGTCAGACTGCTTGGTTCTGATATTGGGGGTCTGATAGGGCTTGCCAATAGTCATGATTTATTTTAATTGACATCTCACTTGAGTACAATCAAAATGAAATATATTTACCTTCCAGCGTAGAGTGTCTCCTTCAGCCACAGTAATATACAGTGAAACAGCTGATATGTCGGGTAGTATTAACAACCACTCTATAGAACCTGATGCTGACATGGTAGAAGATCAGTCTTCCAACCAGACAAATGATGCTATGTCAGCGGAAGAGTATTTCGGACAAGCTGGCCATTGAAGAAAGTTTGTTAAGTATTTGTAATAGGTAAGAAACAATTTGATGCAAACTAAATGAAGTTAAAAGTAATTAGTCACATTTTATTGTAATACATAACTTTTTACCAGCTGATAAGGGAATAACAACTCTGCTCAGGTCAGAAAGGGTGACTGCCTTAATCTTAGGTTGCCGTATTCTCAGCTCATCTGATCACATTGTACTAAAGATGAGCAATATGTTGATTGCCATGTGTCTGTTGTGTGCGTGTCAACGCATGAACAATTTTTTCAAACCATATCAGTCTAATCCTTTGATTGTAGTAAAAATAATATCATTACCCAGCCTTTTCAGAAGTAATTGGGTATTGCTAAAACTCATGGGTATTTTACAATCTCGCAATACCTCAACCTGACGCCTCTCTCGCTCTTTTGCTGCTACAGTATAAATGGTATATTTCATTAAACAGGATTGACCTAAATACCTAAGTCTTTATGGCACTCTTCATGTTTAATACAAAAATTGTATTTAAAAATGTACATGGATGTTCCATACTGATGTTTTCTTTTTCACTTTTAATGCAGTGCAGAGATCCAGCTTCCTCCACACTATCACCGACGTTGTGGTCACAGTCACTATTGCATTCATCCCAAAAGATGTCATCAAGTATTGTTGACACTACATCGTCAACAAACAGTAAAACTGTCTCTGCTTGTAACAGCAAAATATCCACTTAATTTGTTTGTTTTTTTGCTGCATCAATGTTTTTCTGCACCTATTTTACTTTTTATCGGGCCGTAAAATTGTTTACAAAGCGTCCAAATATAACAATGATCGTTCAACTGAATTGCGTATTGTGATTTGTCCGATAAAATTTCATCCTGTTCAGCGTCACGTATAACAGTCAGTAAATCTAGCGTTAAAGGTCTAAGTACCCGTTCTAGTATTAAGGAAATGCGCAAGCGATTTTTTACGAATTGAGGTATGAGGACATTTTACTGCGTTTTCAGTACGCTCGCGGTATGAATTCAAATGGGTTTTCTGCAATTTTAATTGCGTAAATACGCAAATACGCAGTTATCTGGGGCCTCTGGTGAGATAAATTGAGTTGTCTTTGTACTTGTATTGCTTTAGGGTTGCTGAGCAAAGCTGTACAGAGGCTTCCTTGCGTGTTGGCCCTGAGGGAAACTGATCTGCGACCATGATGCGTTGAAAAGCCTTGAGACATGACATATGAAATGTATGGTAATCTAGGACAGCACACAATGTCCTTAATGTTGGACCATGCTATCGTTGATCAACACATGCTGTAGCTACCTTCATGACTGACCAGTGCATAAAACCCCACTGTAGATATTCGTACGCTTTCCAAGACCAAGGAAATTTCTCACATTAAGGTGGTTTGTAATTTGTCTGACGTCAAAGTTTTAGTGCCTATATAGTATTGCTCAGAGGATTTGTCAAAAAGTTGTATGAGAACCAATTATGTTCACCCAAAATAACAGTGATTTTAGCTGACAACCCCAGATGATAGTGGCTGAATTTGTTATTAACATATAAAGGCATTTCATGGTGCTAGTCACAAATAAGTCGGAGCTTACATAACATGTACAAGTCTGAACTAAATTTTCAAAGTGACATTTGTCTATAAAAGGAAATGTATTCCTTCTATTATACGAGTAGCAATGTCAACATGACGTTTTGTGGACAATTCTTCAAGACATATCTAACTGTTCAATATTGCTTGCTGAAACCTTGTATGTCAATTTTTTGAGACAAAATCTATGTTCAACATTGATGGCCAGCCCTCGTACTGTTAATATTATGACTGTGCAATACAAACAGGGATATAAGTAGCTATTTTTATTTAGGGGCCGAGAATGTATGGGCAATTTTCTTAACATTTAGGAGCCCTGCCCAAAATCTAGGGGCCATGGGCTACTTGGCCCCTGCATATTTTATATCCCTGTACAAGATTGGAGAGATTTTCACTCCTTGACAGTGACTTTGTGGTTCTATTTCTGTCATAACAAGTAAACAATAGTATCAGTTTCATATTTTTATCCAGATCCTGGACAGCCCAGACGCATGAGGGATTTAAAGTCAGTTTATCGTCAAAACATGCTGACTGGATTATTTATCAAGCTCTACTATGTACTTCCTACAAAAACAAAATGGAGCAGAGAGGATAGATAAGAGTAGCTACATACCTGCTTTGTTTTTTTGAAAAACATTACTTTACTACAGGTATACGTTGATGTATTTTTACTGGTGTAAAAACAAATGTTCAAAAGAACACTGCCACCAAAAGAAGGTATATACTGCAAAGGGTTTTTAAATAATTTCAGTTTAAGTAGGGAAGTTATATATATATGTATATTATATATATATATATCGAATGAAAAGCACATTCGTGGATTAAATACGGGGAATAAAAGATGTGGAGAAAGTTGAATCAGTCTTTACATTTTAATACCTCTATAAATACCTCTATAAACATTTAAAAATCAATAAAAACAAAGAAATAAATAACCGGTTTCATCCGTTCAACGAGGGATCTTCATTTATCCTGAAGATCCCGTGTTGAACGGGTGAAACCAGTTACCATATTAACGCCCCCGGGGGCTTTACATTTTTGAAAGAGGGGGCGTTTATTTGAGGTAATAAAATAAAAAAAATGAAATTTCTTTAACAAAACTTAAAAAAACATCGTTTCAAAAACTAGCGTAAAGTGTTTTCTCGTAAATAGAAGGGGGGGGGGGGCATTAATTCGGGAAAAATACGGTTATTTATTCTTTGTTTTATTGATTTCTTTTAAATGTTTATAGACAATAATATAAATGTAAAGAATTGGAGCTATCTTTCAACACACATCTTTGTTCCCAAAGATATATACAATGTAATATTTATATTTATGCCTATATGTAAATTTTGTAAAAAAATAAAGCTTGTAATTTCACATAAATTTATGAACAGGCAGAAAAAATTCCATATTGTACCTTTAAATTCAGTATTGACCTGTCTGTTATTTGTATTGGCCAGATAGTTTCATTAATTGCATGACCTGAACAGTTTTATGATAATAGCCACATAAAAACTTCACTTAGTTCAATTTTTAGTATTGATAAAAATTGATATTCTTTCAATAAACAAAACCACAAGCAAAAAGGTATAGGTGTATATTAAAAAGGGTCATTTTAACAGTAGCTAAGACTAAGGTCTGGGATTTTGTATTCCGCTTCTCGTAAAGTTTTTGCAAGTGGATCACACTCTGCATGCCTCGTGTGAGATCCGATATGGCAAAAATCCACACGAGCCGAATACAGCATTCCAGATCGAGCTAATTGTTATAATAACCCTAATATAATCGAGATATTATATCTTTTGTCGAACATCATAATTTTATCTTATTAGTTGTTATTTAGTGGAAATCATATTCAAGATTCGTGCAAAACTTATATGTTTGCTAACATTGCTAACAAAACTGATCACCTTTTCGAATGCTTGGATTGTTGGACATAAATGCACACCTGAATTTATTAGGCCGATTTCATGATATCAATGACTACATAACATCATATGCATGCTATTCTTTGGAGGTTCAGGCTTAAGACCAAAAAGGTTAGTAAGGGATATTCCAAATGTACCTAGTGGTTCATGTCACTATTTGAGGTCAAAGATCACATATAATGTACTTTTCTGATCTAATACTACTGAATAATAAGTAATATATGGGCATTTTACAACATTATCAATTGAAATACTTGCTATCTTTTTCAATTTGGATTTATTTATAATGGTCAGATCTGGGCTCGAATTGTTGAAAGCGACAAATATAACAAATATTCAATGCCTTCTGAAATTAAACAAAACTGCGGGTATTGTTGCTTTGATAATATGTTTGCATGACTGAATGAACCTTCATTAGTAATTCTTAGTTAAACATGGGTAAGTGGATAGTTGCTTGGTAGACCAATTTTATTATACCTTCTAGTGGGACGCATTTTGGTGCTCTTAGTTTACAGCCATGAGTCATTGAGAGTAAATTTGGAATAATATACTCTGTGGCCTTTTCATTGTTCCATTTGTTAGAATTCTCTGGGTGGGTCGGGTAATTTTTATATATTAGGCATAATAAATGAGTCATGGTCTATAACCAGCCATACTGCACAGGATCATGACCCCGTATTTTCTGAAAATTGCTTGAAATGACAATAGCCCCTTAATAAATCATGGTTGCCATTTGAGAGGAGGGGGAGCATACATGTTTTACAAAACAACATGTGTTTATAATGCCTAGTCGATAGATTGGTTTTGGGACAACAGTGAGGTTTTTAACTCCAGTAAATGGTTTAACCCCCTCTAGTGTTAAGGGTTCAACACTGACTGTGACTCAGTTGTAATACCACCCCCAAAAAACTTTTTTTTGTACTGTCAACTGTATTTTCCCATTGGGTTTTAATGTTGATGTTGCTATCATGTCATTTTCTGGATTCCTTGTTATTTGACATCATTTTTCATTGCATTGACCAAAACATTTCAGATTCCCATGCTGAAATTAACCAATTTGTTAATGGACTCCCCCGGATAAATGTTGGCTTTGTTGCACAAGAGATCCTCCATGCACCCTGACGCATTTTTAGTCTGTTTGTTCACCAGCCTGTTCATCTAAAGTTGACCACATTCAGATTATTGTATCGAAGTGACTCCCCTTCCCCCCCCAGTCCAGAGCCCCCCCCCCCCCCCCCACCCGCCCCCCCTCTCCCTAGGTCACATTACCGAAGGTCTGTGAGAAAGGATACTGTATACTGCTTGGAGGCATTCTTGAGGAAATGTGATGGTAATATAAACTGCATACTGAATATAATAATATCTGATACTTAACAAGAGCGAATATCTAACCCATGAGGGTGTTCTTTTTCTATTGAATTTATTAAACGACGCTGACCATATAAATCACCCCCCCACACCCCAATTGCGAGGCTCTGCCAAGCAATTTTATCATTTGTGTTGAGTTGTATATAAGCCCCCAAATCTACCATCGCATGAGTGATAATTCAGCTCGTAAGAAATGTACAAGATTCAATGTGGATGAAAGTCTATCACTCATGTCATTGTTACGCAGTTTTGTTAGATATTCGCAAAAAAGACCATGATCATACCAAATTTATCTGTCGCATGTGTTGCGTTACTTTACTGTGGAGATCATCAACAACCAGAGAATACTAAATCTTAGAATGCTATTCGATCATGGTTCGTTACTCAATGTATATCAATCTCATCATTGACGATCTAGTGTGCTCAGTATGTACGCTTTATTACTACTAGATGCCATTGTGTACTTACCGTTCAAGTCGTATATTGCCTTATTTAATGGACTCTATAATATTACAGTCCTACCGACCATTATCGTTATTGAATCATAAGTGATGGTTAATATCTATCAATGACCAGCACCTGCAGTTATACCTTCCATAGACTTGGACTGCATGGATATCTGAACTCAGCTCTCATATTAATTAGTAGGCCACTAACTTAGAGATTGGCTAATTAGCAGTGTAGCAGTTCTGATCGGCCTATCCGAGACCACTCGTGGGTCGATGTATAGCATCTAGTTTATCTCGCTAGATACACTGCGCGTTCAATTTTCTTGAATCATTTCCTTGGCTGTTTCGTTTGAAGAGGACATGTGTATTATTGTCTGGTCCGATGTAGCACAACAGTAATATTTACAGACTAAAAGGGTGTGTACTAAGTGTGTTCCAGTTTTCAACACAGGATTATTTTTCATAGATCACTATATCTACAGTGCAAAAGTGTGATAATCCTTACCATGGCCTAAATTTCTAAATGGACTGGTCCATCTTCCAGTTGGAGGCAGTACCATTTTTTCTTTCTGAAGGGATGGTTTACGGAAAATTACTGACTGAATAGCGAACAGTGCAGACCATGATCAGGACTGCACGGATGTGCCGGCTGATCTTGGTATACACTGGTCGCAAAGGCAGAAACAATCGTGTTCAGCATGGTAAGGGTTATATAGTGTCCTTTTTAGAAGTTAAATCAATAGATTTGTATGTTCAAATATTTTCTAGATAATTGCATTAAGTAAGGGATAGGAAAAATAATGTTGGGGTCTTTACTAGTTTTAGGACATGTTAAATCTTTCATTGCCTCAATACTTTTTGCTTTGCTTATACTATTGTTTCATACATTACTAGTATGTAGAACATATCTATTTAAATTAACTAGGCATAACGGCAAATCAACATTAACTTAGAAATTTATGATAATTGAACAGTTCTTATGCAATTGTAATATATGGGAATCAGTTTTGCTTTAATATTAACACTAACTGTATATTATGCTATGATTTAAGAAACTTACTGGAACAACCTTATTTTTTTTATGCCCCCCTTTGAAAAAGGTGGGGTATATTGTTTTGCAGATGTGTTCGGTCGGTCGGTCGGTCGGAATGTAGACCTATTTGTTTCTTCGGATGTTAACTCAAGAAACGCTTGAGGCCTTTGGATAATGAAACTTGATGGGAGGTTGGTCATCACCGGCAGATGACCCCTCATTGATTTTGAGGTCTGCATGTCAAAGGTCAAGGTCACAGTGACCTGATAGTTAAAACGGTTCTGCGATGATAACTCAAGTACGCTTGGTCTAGGGATCATGAAACTGTTAGGAGGTTGGTAATTACAGCAGATGACCCTATTGATTTTGAGGATCAGTATTGTTAATGGCAAGGTCACCAGTGACCCTGACAGTAAAACGGTTTCCGGATGATAACAAGTACACTTGAGGGCCTAGGGATCATGAAAGTTGATAGGGAGGTTGGTAATGACCAGCAGATGGCCCCTATTGATTGAGGATCAGTATGTTAAAGGAGTCAAGGTATCAGTGACCTGAACAGTAAAACGGTTCCGGATGATAATCAAGAACGCTTGGGAATAAGGATCCATGAAAGTTGATAGGGAGGTGGTAATGACCAGCAGATGGACCTATTGATTGTGAGGGTCAGGTATGTTAAAGGTTCAAGGTCACAGTGGACCCTGACAGTAAAACGGTTTCCGGATGATAACTCAAGAACGCTTGGGCCTAGGAACATGACAAGTGATAGGGAGGTGGTAATGACAGCAGTTGACCCCTTTGATTTTGAGGTCGTATGTCAAAGGTCAAGGTCACAGTGACCAGGAACAGTAAAATGGTTTCCAGGCAATACGCAGAACGATTGGCTAGTTGTCATGAAAATTGATAGTTAGGTTGGCCATGACCAGCAGGATGACCCCTATTGATTTTGAGGTCATTAGGTCAAAGGTCAAGGTTACATTGGCTGGAACAGTTAAATGGTTCATGTCTTGTCCAAACCTTGGGGGCTAGGGCTTTGATATATGTGTATGTAGCACAATCTAGTGGTCCTCTACCAAGATTGTTCCGATTATTTCCCTGGGGTCAAATTTGGCCCCACCCTAGGGTCACTTGGTTTATATAGCTTATATAGGAAAAACTTTGGAAAAACCCCCTTGTCAAAAACCACAGAAAACCCCCAACGCCTAGGGGCTTTGTATTATGTATTTGACATCATCTAGTGGTCCTTCTACTTAAATTATTTCAAATATTCCCTAGGGTCAAATATTGGTCCGCCTGGGGGTCACATGTTTACATATACCTTATATAGGGAAAAACTTTGAAAATTATTCTTGTCCAAACCACAAAGATATGTCTTTAGTAATTTGTAATGTAGCTCATTTATTGGTTCTCTAAAGTTTGTTCAAGTTATCCCCCTCGGGTCAAATATGGCCCCGACCCCAGAGGTCATATGGTTCATATAGTTAACCCCCCCATACATTTATACAGGGAGGAAAAAACTTAGGAATCTTCATGTCCCTTAAACTTACATCATTCAAATTTGGACCACATGTTTGTTTTGAGTGGCAAAGATGAACCTTGACATGAGTTGACCTTGATCTTGACTAGTGACCTACTTTCACTTTCTGTACCTACAGCCTTCAATTTGGATCACATGCATGGTTTGTGTACGAAAAAAAACTTTTACCTTGTTATTGACCTAGTGACATACTTTCACATTTTTGAAGTACAGGCTTTCCAATTTGGACCACATGCATAGGTTTTTGTTCAAAATAAAATTTGACTTGATTTTGTCCTAGTGAACCTACTTTCACATTTCTCAAGATACAGCCTTCAAATTTTGAACCACAAGCATAGTTTTGTGTACTTGAAATGAACTTTGATCTTGAGATTGCACCTAGTGACCTACTTTCACATTTCTGAAGGTACAGGCTTCATAATTTTGGACCACTTGCATAGTTTTGTGTTCCGTAATGAATTTGACCTTGAGTTTGACCTAGTGAACTGACTTTCAACATTTCTCAGCTAGAAGCCTCCCAAAATTTGAAGCACAACGCATAGTTCTGTATACCGAAATGATCTTTACCTGAATTTTGATTCTAGTGACAAGCTTTCACTTTTCTCAAGCACAACGTTCAATTTTGGACCTATACATATTGTATTTATACCTAAATGAAATTTGACCTTGTTTTTGAGCTATTCTTGAAAATTTGGAACATTTCAAAAAATGGATCAGTGGCTGGCGCCAAGATCATCTGTCATCTCTTGTTAGGATAATAGGTTAATGGTCAAGGTCAGATTAAAACCAGAATGGTAGATCTTTTGTTTACAGTGAGCAATATAATTTTCTGTTCCTTGTGCAATTACTGAATGCATCAAGAGGGGGCAGTTCGTGTTCGACGAGCTCTTGTTAGCTTTGGTTTCAACTTGTAACAAGGAACTGAAAATTGGCTTGGTAATGGGAATATTATCATGAAACTATCTGCGTCTAGTAGGTAAAACTTTGTCTATAGGTCAAGGCGCAGGCCCTAAATAGGAGTGTTGTATTTTGACGTTATATCTCAGTCTCGAATTTTCACATTTGTGCCACATTTGAGTTATGCAACAACAAACAATGTAATATTAGCTAGATTATTGAAGAAAAGGACTAGCGGTTGTACTCGCCCCAGCGTCAGCCTCACTGTCAGTCTGATTAAAGTTTTGATAAAGTCAAATATCTATGTTACGTTTCAAACTATTGACTTCAAACTTAAAATATAGTTATTCACTAATCAATGTCTAAACAGGAAAACATTCCCCATAACTCTGATTAAATTTTGTCAGAGTTTTGTCCCTATTTAATCATTTTTTTTTTATCCAACGGCATCTTCTGATGCGGGAAGGAATATAGTGATTGTCCTGTCCGTTCGTCCGTCCCTACGAGGTTACCAAATGGGTCGTTTGGCTAGCAATCAATACCCGTACTAGAATGACTTGATACTAATGCAGAGTAACCTGTGACATTCCTCATCTCCAAACGACACTTGACCTCAGTTTTTGACTTTTGACCTTGACCTTGTTTTGGACTTAGGTTGCTTTTATGGGCCATCTCTTGGTTAACCCAAATGGGACCGTTTCGTCTAGCATCAGTACCACTTACTAGAATGACTTGATACTAATGCGATGTACCTGTGACCATTCCTCATCTTCAAACAATCACCTGACCTCAGTTTGACCTTGACCTCGTTTTGGACTTAGGTTTGCTTTGTATCCGACAAGGATGCCACCGGGGGCATCAAGCATTTATGGAACACACTTCTTGTTAAGGTTTTTGTTTTGGATAAAGTCCAGTATCTGTTACTATCTAAGCGCTTTTGACTTGAAACTTAACAAATGTTTTCACTATCAAAGTTGTCTGTTGGTTAGCCAATTTCCTATCCGCTCTGTAACTCTTGAACCCCTTGAAGGATTTCAAAGAACCTGACAAAAATATTACCCATCGAAAACGATGTGCAGAGCGCATGTTTAGGATGGCTCACTTCAAGGTCAAGGTCACTCTGGGGGTCATAAGGTCATATGACTTTGTTTTGTGTGTAATTGCTCTGCATTTGGAGTTTGCATTTGTAGTGCTCTTGTTTTATTGGGCAGATCCTTCTTTTGTTTAATTACAATATTTTTTTAGCGCACCTGCACATAGCTTTTGTGATCACCCGTCGTCAGTCGTGTGTCCGTCAACAATTTCTTGTCTGCCGATAGTGGATTCATTTATGATTTTATTTTAACCAAACTTGCACACAACTTGTATCACATAAGGGTCTCGGTTCCTTTCTTGACTGGCCAGATTCCCAATATTGGTTCCAAGTTATGGCCCCTGAAAGGGCCTAAAATTAAGTGTTTTGACCCTTATCCTGCCACAATAGCAGCTTTATTATGATTTGATTTTTACCAAACTGCACACAATTGTCATCACCATATGATTCTTGGGGTATTTTCTTTCTTGCCACTGGCCAGATTCCAATATGGGTTCCAGAGTTATGGCCCCTTGTAAGGGGCAAAAATTAGCTGTTTTGACCTTATCTGCACATTAGCGCTTTATTTATGATTGATTTTTTCCAACTGGCTCACAACTTGTATCACCATAAGATCTTGGTTCTTTCTTGAACTGGCCGATTCCAATATGGCGTTCAGAGTTATGGCCCATGAAGGGCAGAATTAGCTATTTTGGACCTTGTCTGCACAATAGCAGCTTCATTTATGATGTTATTTTAACCAAACTTGCACACAACTTGTAATCACTATAAGATCTTTGTTCCTTTTAGAACTGGCCCGAGATCTCATTATGGGTTCAGAGTTATGGCCCTGAAAGGGGCCTAAATAGCTATTTTGTCCTTGTTGCACAATAGCACCTTCATTTATGATTTGAATTTAATCAACTTGCACAAAAAACTGTGTCACATAAGATCGTGGTTCACTTTCTTGAACTGGCCAGATTCCATCTAGGTTCCTGATTGATGGCCCCCTAAAGGGATCCAAAATTTGTTATTTTGCTTTTGAAGCCATACTAGAGACTTTATTTATGGTTGATTTGATACAAACTTCCAAATATCTTCAACAACAATAAATCTGGATTCCATTGACAAATCAGATCCAATCGTAGGTTCCAGAGTTATTTTTTATCTGCTTACCTCCCCTGATTGTAATCAATTGAATTTAAATCAGTAAGTACTTATAGGACTTATTTGAAATTTTCTTTATCATCATTAGTGGACTTGAGCCAAATTCCCCACAAAGGTGTAACTGACTGATTTTATGTCAAATTACCTCCCTTTATTTAAAATTAAAGTGGGTATATATCCAAAACTAATGAAGATCCTGATCTGAAATTTCATTAATGTGAACAGATTTATTTGGCAGATTCTTCTTTTGTTCACTTACAATAATTTTCTTTTTAATTACTTCCCTTTTACGTTACTTTTAAATGCTTATTTTAGTAACTTTTTTATTACGGGCTGTAGGGAAAAACCGAGACCACTTTCCTGTGGTACAACAGGATGGTACCTCCAATTTTTAGGTGTTTTTTTGACATATCTGTACCTTTTAAAAAAAATTTTTTTCTTTTTTGGTTAAAATTTTTTCCCTTTGTTGTTCCTGTCCTTTGGACTTAGATATTTTTTCTGAGGACTTCGTTTTATTTTTTAATTTTTCTCTTTGTTTTTCCCTGTCTGTAGGCTTCATCAGTCAAAATTTTGCTCCTATCTTCCTCTGAGGTAACCCTTTGGGCATGGAACTACGGGCCTGATTTGAAAATAATTTTATTTGAAGTAACTTGAAAAAATTTCAACTATATTTTCTCTAATTCTTTTATTGATCTTGATTATGATTTTTTGACCTTCTTGTCCTTAAGTGCAATGATAACAGGTGAGCGATAGAGGGCCTTTTTGGGCCCCTCGTGTTTTATCATATGGGACCAGTTATTTTATTTGATTGGCTGTGTCTACACTTGTCCCTAAATTAAGCATGGTAGGGTTAAATCAGATAAAAATCAGTCATCAAAATTCAAATCTCTTTCCATTGTTTAAATTAGTACAGCACTGAATAGCCATAGGGCAATATACAAGTAAACTTTACAGTTATCATATTTACTGACTAAAAATTATCCAGGCGTTTCATTTTATTTTTCAATTCATTTAATTCTTATTGACATCCAGAATTGCCCGGTTTTTCAAATCCTGGTGCAGCTCCCCCAAAATAACTGTTTTATAAAATACAAGAATCTTTTTAGTTTGTTTTTTACAAACGGATAAGACTTAAGCTGCATGTACAACATGTATGTTAAGTCTAGTTTCCAATTTTCTCTATTTTAGATAGATTTAACGGCATTTTTTCAACAGTATTTCAGTCATGTTATGGCAGGCCCGTTAACCTTAACCCTGGTGTTCCTGGATTCTGTACCAGTAAAACCTGTTCTTCGCAAGTGATGCCTACTTCTCCACATGAATAAGAGGTGCAGGACTAATGATTTCAGACACAATGTCCTTTAATTAAGTAACTTGTTGAATTTGAATGGAAAGCAAGATTTATAATGATTTAATGACATGTACTGTCTGACATTCATAGGGTTGATATGAATCATGTTTTTTGTCACTATAGAACATGAGTCAAATATATTTTAAAGTGATAAATGTTACAGCTCATCATTTTCACAAAGGTTTCAAATGTAACATCAATATGTACGTATTGATACAGCGAATAATAAATGTGCTCACATGTTTAGAATGAAACGATAATTGAATGAGTCAAACTTTAGTGGCAGGGGCCAGTTTCGCATTTGGCCCGGGTACGTTTTCGGCTCGACTATACGAAGTATAAGGAGAGCTATCCTACTCGCCCCGGTGTTTTGGTGCACTTTTCTTTTTTTCAACTTATCTTGTAATTACTTGATGGATTTGATTTAAACTTGAAATTTCTTATTCCTCATCATTCATCCACATATCTGACATAAGGTGCATAACTCTGCACCATTTTTCATGAATTATGCCCCCTTTTCACTTAGATTTTCAGGTTAAAAATTTTGATGCACTTTCACTCTATTTCTGTTATTACTGAATGGATTTGATTCAAACTTAAAATAGTTGTTTAACATCATCACCCACATCATATGACACAAGGTGCATAACTCTGGCCCCCATTTTTTCATGAATTATTCATGAATTATTCCCTCTTTTTACTTAGAATTTCGGTTATGTTTTGGTGCACTTTCACCCCTATTCTCTGTCATTATGAATGGATTTGATTCAAACTTAAAATAGTTGTTCAACATCATCACCCACATCATATAACACAGGTGCATAACTTGGCACCATTTTTACTCACCTGAGCAATGCTCAGGTGAGTTTTTCTGATCGCTCAATGTCCGGCGTCTGTCGTCTGTTCTGTCGTCCGTCTGTCGTCTGTCTGTCGTTCCTCAACATTTAGCTTGTGTATGCAATAGAGGCTGTATTTTTCAATTGATCTTCATGAATATTGGTCAGAATGATAACCTGATGAAGTCTAGGCAGGTTCGAAAATGGGTCATCTCGGGTCAAAAACTAGGTCACTAGGTCAAATAAAAGGGAAAACCTGTGTATGCAATAGAGGCTGTATTTTTCAATTGATCTTCATGAATTTTGGGTCAGAAGTGATAATCTTGATGAAATCTAGCGCGAGTTCAAAATGGGTCATCTTCGGGTCAAAAATAGGTCACTAGGTCAAATCAAAGAAAAACATTGTGTATGCGATAGAGGCTGTATTTTTCAATTGATCTTCCTGAAATATTGGTCAGAATGATTGCTTTGATGAAATCTAGGCGAGTTGAAAATGGGTCATCTCGGGTAAAAAACAAGGTCATAGGTCAAATCAAAGAAAAACCTTGTGTATGCGATAGAGGCGGTTTTTCAGTTGATCTTCATTAATTTTAGTCAGAATGATTACCTTGATGAAATCTAGGCCAAATTCGAAAATGGTCATCTGGGGTCAAAAACTAGGTCACTAGGTAAATCAGGAAAAACCTTGTGTATGCGATAGAGGCTGTATTTTTCAGTTGTCTTCATGAATTTTGGTCAGAATGATTACCTTGATGAAATTTAGACCTAGTTCAAAAATGGGTCATTGGGGTCAAAAACTAGGTCACTGGTCAAATCAAAAAAACCTTGTGTATGCAATAGAGGCCTGTATTTTTCAACTGTTTCTTCATGAAAATATAGCCGGAGTGATTCCTTGATAAATTCTAGGCCGACTTCGAAAATGGGTCATCTGGGGTCAAAAACTAGGTCACTAGGTCAAATAGAAGAAAAACATTGTGTAGGCAATAGAGGATGTATTTTTTCAGTTGATCTTCATGAAATTTGGTCAAAGTGATT